>NC_043002.1:53651098-53676098 GCF_006345805.1 Octopus sinensis | reverse complement strand
TGTTAGAATCATATTACTTAAATTATGAAACTTAAATTGTGACTTTCGCTTCATAATTTGAAACCAATACTGAAATAAAAAAGATAAAAAATAATTAAATATATTAAAATGTAGGCCAATCGTATTTTGTTACGTTATCAGTAGTTATACTGTTTCTTCATTCTCATTTTTCTTTTTACTTAGTTCTTTATTTTATCATAAAATACCGCTCCTCTCTCAAGAAAAAACTGTTTCATTCCTAAACTAAATGCGCAATGTTACCTCTGTGCAAAAATTGTGTTTGTTGCGTGCACTACCTTAGCCTCGTGAGCTATAACATGTTCCTTTTTTTTTCTTGTCTATATCTTATATTTAGAATTTCTATTATTGTGTTCAGTGGCAGATATCAACAGCATGAACAAAACGAAAGATAATACATTCTGAACCAACTGCAGAATGATGAGACAACAAAACAGCCTCAATTTTGTCACTGAACTTACTAAAAACTAGCAACAAAATGTCCCTCACATCACACCACTTTATTTCTTCATTTTTCTTTTAAGAAAACCTAACATCAGCCATTGGATAATATTTTCCTAAATGCACTGTTTCAATAAAAATTGGAATGGTTAAGGCCTGTGTGTTTTTTAACAGATTTGTCCTTGATTAGAGTAAACTTGGCGCTAAATATCAATGTCAACTTCTACAATCAATAATCCTTTCTACTGTATCTTTCGTCTATATTTACGTTCTGAATTCAAATTTCGCTGAAGTCGTCTTTACCTTTCATCCTTTCGAGATCGATAAATTAAGTATCAGTTGCGTACTGGGGTCGATCTAGTCGCCTTGTCCCCTCCCCTAAAATTTTGGGTCTTGTGCCTTGTGTAGAAAAGAATATAATGAGTATAAAGCAACTTTTACATAATGTTACGTGAATTTTTAGAGACTTCCCATTCTTATTCGGAGTTGATCCTCGGACGCGGAAATATCAATTCATCGAGAATTTACCTTGCATGGTAGTTTTATATATTTCTATCCGTCTTTGTTCTTCAAATGCATGCCACTGGCAGTTGTTTATCGTAGCTCATTTTCGTGCCATTTAATTGTATAAGAAACATCTCATTACCCTCTTATGTGTTCTTCCTTTTATAAGAAGGTAAACAGAGCAAGACTATGTTATATCATTGCTATTATTGTTGACTGGTTTTTACTTGACATCGACTGCCTAAACTTGTGATTTTAAGTTATTTTCCTTTCTGCTTCTCCAGTTCTATGGAAAAAAAAACCCTAGAAGACAATATTGTTAACTTGGAACATAGCTTATAATTTATGGATATCAGAAAGAGAAAGAGAGCGAGAGAGAGCAGAGGGTAGGGAGAGAGGGAGGGAGAGAAGCGGAGAAAGAGAGTGATAGAGGAGGAAATACTTTCTAAATATTTAACACAATATTCCTCAACTAATGACCGAAATAGAATTTAATTATACGTATGCTCAATTTTGAGTAGTGCCGGAATATGTATGTATGAATGTACGTACGTACGTATGTATGCATGTATGTATGTATGTATGTATGTATGTATGTATGTACGTACGTACACACGTATGTATGTATGTATGCATGCATGTATGTATGCATATATGTACGTATGCATATATGTGTATATGTGTGTGTAAACATGCATGATTGGATGTATATATATATATATATATATATGTACCTATTTTTCTATCTATATTTGTGTATATATGTGCGCCAGTGTGTATGTGTGTATGTCTGTGAGGAGTATAAGTGCGTGTCTGTGTCTGTACCCGCGTGTAAGAGATGCATGTGCGTGCACGTGTACATTCACATTATGTGATATGAAAGATCTCGCTGCCAATGTAGAAATATGGATTTATTGCGATCTTTGGACAAAATCTTATTGTCCTCATGCATGCCAACATTCTAACATCTCAAAAGACAACACTACTAAATCAATACACTACAAAATCAATATGCCAGAAATGCCGACAATATTACAAGAAATGATTTTCAATATTTTATTTAAATTTATAATTTCTTAGAGGAAGTTTCAATAATGAATTCTCACATTAGCACAAGACCACGTTATTGCAGAGAAGTAGTATTACTGACTGGCATTGGCATTAATCGCTATCGATGCCTAATAATACATGTATCGATCTCTGAGTGGTGATTGATTGCTATCATCGTGTCATGAAATATTTTTGAATTCATAACTTGGTGATTTAACAAGAAAATATTATTAGCTATTTTGTTCGGTATCAGTCCCCATTTAGTTTCAAATTTTGGCAAAAGGCCAGCATTTCCATAGGAGGTGGGTAAGTCGATCCCATCCACCTCAGTGCTCAAATGGCACTTATATTTGCAGCCGCTTTTCTCCTTTGCCTTGCTAACGCTGGTTGCAACAAAGTTTCTAACACTGTTTTGACACAACGATCTCCATTTTGTTTGCTCCAAGGCCCTTCACTCAAAGGTGTTGTGAGTTATCTTCAAAGCTAAGAGGTTAATCTTCAGCTCGTCCTTTTATCTGAGCCATGGTCGACCAACATTGCTGTACTCACGTGTTGAATGTCGGGTCGTCGGCGACTAAACTGGCAACCCCACCAAGCGTGCTTGGTGAGGGGATGATTTTTTGACACCCTGCGGGACGAAAATGGAGCCTGTCATAAGGGCAGAACTTAGAGTAGTCAACGGCCATCCAACTATGTATGTATGTGCATTCTGTTTTATCTTATTTTATCTATATTTTAAATTTGATGTATTAATTTTCATATACAAGACGCAGCAAAAATTTTGGAAAAATATAAAAAAGAAATAAGTGGAAATTTTACCGGTGAGTATGTTAAATTATAAGGCACCAAAAGAGAATGACTCTCCCCAGACACAACTGAATATATATATATATAATATATATATATATATATATATATATATATATATATATATATATATATATATGTGTGTGTGTGTGTGTGTGTGTGTGTGTATCTAAGTGAGTATGTTAACGTTATACTGAAGAATTTTAGAAGAGTACATGTTTATTAAACTTTTACAAGAATTGGGGTGAATGTGACTTAGAACTTCGGTTGGTGGGCCAACTAATAGTTAGTCTCACGATGATTAGCAAGTCAAAACTTTGTCACCATGGGCCCTCTTGTACAAGTTGTATATACATACATATATACATACATACATACATACATGCATACATACATACATACATACATACATACATACATACATACATACATATATATATATATATATATATATATATAATATATAAAATAATTTTTTGCATAATGAGATAAAAAACCAAGGCTGTGTAGATATTAGAACATTTATAGATAGAAGGTCTTACAGCTGTTTCCAGGATATTTATTAATTATATCCCTTCATCGGAGACGATGTGAGAGGATGATTAAGTAATAGTTAATTTAGATAGGATACAAAATAGAGAGTGAGGTGGAGGAAAGAAAATAGATGTGAGATATGTAGGGATAGTGAATTTGTAGATCCATTTTTTAGGCAGAATGATATATACGTAAGATTCCAATACCTTATGAGAAAAGTCCATTAGTATTCAAAATTGTTCATTCCATGTATAAAGTTTATACACAATACAAGATTCCAATTCCTTATGAGTAAGATCCAACAGTATTTAAAATTGGTCATCACAAGTACAGAATTTATGTACAGTGTTGTAGAGTCAAAGGTTTTTATATATATAAGACCATACGATATATAGATTTTTCTTGTACTAAAACAACTACATAATACATTATATGAGGACCTATTTTCTACTCACACAGCCGCATAATCTCGTGTCTATAAAATAATCACACAATTCATAACGTTTATCGTATTCATACAGCCATATATTTCATTATATATATATATATACATATGGTGTTCATTTAGCCAGAAAATGCACAATATTCAGCCACCGCACATTCTGTAGTTATATCCCCAACACATATATAAATGTACTTTCAAATGTCAGAAGTATAAAATTTTCATGTTTCTGTGCCTATGATATCTTTTGAGCACGTAGTTTTTTAAAGTACTTTTACTCCAAATTGCTTATAGTTTTTCTGCCTCATAAACTCTTTCTTCTTTCTGAAGTGTTTATATTTTCTATCTCTAGAATAAAATTGTCACATTATCCTTCTTTTTTTTTTAATTCCTTATTACACTTTCGTTTGTATTTCTTACTGTCACTCTCGTTTACATTTCAGATAAATAATTTTGCTCTTTTATTCTATATTTCTTCGCTATCACATATCATACACATTTTAGTTTCACCATTGTCAGCATTTGCCACACCACCTTCCCCACCATGTTCACCAGAAATAACAAAATTTCCAGTAACTTTTCTTTCATTCTTTCTTTCTTTCTTTCTTTCTTTCTTTCTTCTTTCTTCCTTCTGTCCTTTCTTTCTTTCTTTCTTCTGTCCTTTCTTTCTTTCTTTCTTTCTTTCTTGTTTCTTTCTTTCCTTCTTTGTTTTGTCTGTTTGTTTCTTCCTTTCGTTTCCTTCTTTGTTTATTTGTTTGTTTGTCTGTTTCTTTCTTTCTTCTTTTTCTCCTCCTCCTCCACCCCACCCCCTCTTCCTCCACATCCTCCTCCTTTTTTTTTCACATCTTTTCCATTTCTTTTCACTTTACATCATTACTCTTTTCTCTCTCACATTTCTATCATGCCCTTTTTTTTCCTTTTCCTTCAATATTTCTTTCCTCCTTTTCCTAATTCCACCACAGCCTCTATATCTACGTTATTTTATCAACTCAGAGTAGTAAATATACAAAGGAAAAGATAACAGATAAACAAAGAACAAAACAAACATATATGTAACCTGTTTCTTTTGAACTAAAGCATAGATGTACATACTTTCAGTTGTATTCCTATCAAATACTAGATTCTTTTGCTTCTTGTCCTTCTTCATATTGTAATTGTGGTTGTTATTACTTCGACTATCATCGTTTTGCGTTATAGTTTGGGTTGTTATTATAAATGTAATCACGATTGTCGGTATCGTTTTTGTCACGTGCATTTTTACTCTGTACATTCACTTTCGTTTTCACTTTTATTTCTTTGTTTGGCTATTTATTTATTTATTTATTTATTTATTTATTTATTTATTTATTTATTTATTTATTTATTTTTTATTTCGTTTTATTATATTATCATCGTAACTACTATTCCACTGCTCAGGCTTCCGTTAGGAATTATAGTGAATAGTTTTACGGTGAATAACTATAGTACACTATACAACATTGTTGTTCTTCTCCTTGTTGTTAATGTTCTCTTCCTCCTCCGCCTCCTCCTCATACCCTAGTAGTAGTACTACTACCAGTACTACTACTACTACTAATAATAATAATAATGATGATGATGATGATGATAATAATAATAATAATAATAATAATAATAATAATAATAATAATAATAATAATAATAATAATCCTTTCTTCTATAGGTACAAGACCTGAAATTTGGGGGAACTACTACTTAATTTATTGACCCTAAAAGGATGAAAGGCAAAGTCGATACCGGCAGGATTTTAACTCAGAACGTTAAAATTCTGCCGCGATCGAATAATGACAATAATAATAATAACAATAATAATAATAATAATAATAATAATAATAATGATGATGATGATGATAATGATGATAATACTAATAATAATAATAATAATAATAATAATAATAATAATAATAATAATAATAATAATAATAATGATATTAATAATGAAAATAATAATAATAATAATAATAATAATAATAATAATAATAATAATAATAATAACAAGACCAACACCAAGAGCAACAATAATAATAATAGTAAATTACCTGATGCAATACCAGGCAGTTTCCCTCGTGGCTTTTGATCTTAACTGATTGGACGTGTTATGTACATTGTTTTGTCTTGGTATAAAAGATGGGCTATTATTATTATTATTATTATTATTATTATTATTGTTATTATTATTACTATTATTGTTATTATTATCATTATCATTATTGAGTGAGAGAGCAGTGCATGCCATCAAAGTGACATTGGAGTAAAATATACGAAGCCCAGTATACCCATCATGACTACCCGTCTGATAAGAGTACACTAGGTACATGCATCACAACCATATGTGCGCAACATCGTGATCTCATATCAAGATTAATAGCACATGACCTTGCAAGTGGGCCCAGTTTGAATTTTCTTCAGGTCGAGTAACCCATCCCGCTCAAAAGGTCCCTGAATAAGGGTTGTTTAATGATGTTGAACGAAACACCCATGTTTCCAGAGGATTATTATTGAAACCCCAAAGAATCCCTTTCAACACACGGCTATGATGATTCCTCTCTACTTCTACTCGTGATCAGAGATGCACATATTGTCAGCCACTAAGCGACATGGTCAACTGGTTAAGGTCAAACAACTGACAAGCAAATCTGTGGTATTGAGCAGAATATTTGCTGTAGCCCATCTTTTATACCAAGACGTCACAATGTACATGATAACACTTCCAATCAGTTAAGATCAGAAGCCATGAGAGTCACTGCTTGGTACTGCATCAGGGCATTGATGCTCCCCCACTACTTCTGCTCGTAGTCATCCACAGCCATCTTTCTTCTCCCTATGAAATTGACCATCCATTCTTTTCTTTACCCACCTATTTTCAGTTTCATTCGTTTTCAATTTCTTGTACAGTGCTTTATCTTTGCAATCTTTTACCCTATGCATCATCATCATCATCATCATCATCATCATCATCATTATTATTATTATTATTATTATTATTATTATTATATTATTATTATTATTATCATCATCATTATTATCATTATTATTAATATCACTAGGCAGCTCTAGGTCCTTGCAATATCCAGTAGATATATTTGGAAACTCTATCATGCCTGTTGAGATACTCTGAGTTTAAATTCCACCGAAGACGACATCGATTTCATCCTCTGGAGTTGATAAAAAAAGACGGTGAGCATTGAGGTCGATGCAATGGAGTTGCGAAACCCCTCCAAATCGCTGACCTTGCTCCAAAACAAGACAGTTTTATTATGATTATTATTATTATTATTGCTTTTATTATAACTTTATTAGCTACAAGGGCAAAAGCATTTGAAAACTATTTCCATGCGAGTAAAAGCTACTTCAGCCTCCTGTAGAATAGGTTTTTCTGTTTCATTGCATCCAATGCGCAGTAAAGTTCGAAATGAATAACATCACAAAAAGAAAATAAATCGCTGCCAGCGGATTATTTTTAAAATACAAGCTAATAGCTGTTGCACAGGAATCAGGTAATCTACAATTGTTCAAGTGTGTGAGGCAGATGTTTTGTTGGCTGCATATTTCGCTATTCCCATTCCCTCGCTTGTTTAAATCTTTTACGGTTGGCAATGTCCATTGTAGAATTACAACGCTAAGGCGTTTTTGACATAATTCTTATTCATTGGTTTCAAAGTTATTCATACAACGTTGTGCAGTCTTCTTTGCTTAATTCTCAGAGCATTTCTCAGGAGAGTTGTTCACTCACACTATCGCTATCTTAGTTTGTCTATCAATCTTTCTATCTGGCTGACAGACATAGGTTGTCGACAAAAGTAACACATCTAGTATTTGCAAATTACTGAATAGATAGTGACATGAATCCATTTTCTTCCCTATTCATCTCAACTTCTAACTACATGGCATTCACAAGCTCTTTAAAGCACTCCGTCGTTGACATGCAGTATTATGTTATGTGGAACAATTGAACAATGTATATATTTTGTGTACGTAGTCGTTCGACCAAAAGCCTTTCTACACTAGACTCACTGGATCTAACCTAACCCAGGACTACACAACGATTTGTATATGCTTTCTGTGAAGGGGCAACATTAGGACTTTCTACCATCTAAAGAACGACGACATTTCCCGAAAACTATTCAGCATTAAACCGTAGAAGCTCAATGGCTACAGCACAGAGTAGGCTATATACTTGATTCGTAGTATGCGTAGATATTGACAATTTACTCTTTAATGTATAGCATCTCTTTCTCTCTCTATCTCTCTGTATGTATATATACATATGAATGTGTGTGTGTGTTTATATATATATATATAAATATATATATATGTAATTATGGTTCAGCAAAAAAATTTGCTTTACCACATACCGAACTTTTAAAAAGAGCAGCCAAAGAGTTTAGCTATTTCTTCTACTATAAGAATACTCTCCCAGACAATGTATACTCAAAAACAATTCACGTAGGCATAGAGGGGAAAATGACAAAAGTTCACTCGAAATTTGATTACTTGTGAACGCGTTCACAAGTAGCAGTTATGAGAGGAAGTAGGTGTCAGATGCAGAGAAGAAATGAGTTGAGCCCGTGTGGTGAAAAAGCAAAGGGAAAAGATCAATTTCCGTTCACAGCGAAGGCAGGAGTCCAGATGGCCCTTGTGCAAAGACATATGTTACAGTAAATGAGCGGTAGAGTCTGATATCTCGGAGGTGCCCCGCGAACCGGTCAGCCAAGCGGCGTCCCGCTTGACCGATGTACATGGAAGGGCAGAAGGAGCATCAGATGACGTTACTAGAAGTGCAGGTAAAGGAGTCGGTGATGTGATAGGAACGATAATAGGTGTCTGTGAGGATGGAGGTGTAGGAGAGATAGGAGCCTGTACGGCAGCGTGAGAGGGGGCAAGGGAACAAGCCAGGTTGGGAGTAGGATTAGGGAAGAAATGGGAAGAAATATGAACCAGGACGTCACGTAGTTTATGGGCTCGTTTGAAGGAGGGAAGAGGTAGATTGGGGAAGATGTGCTAGGTTAATGGGTCGGACTGTAGACGCCGGAAGGCTCGGAGAATGGTGCGTTGGAGAGGCAGGGAAAGGGGTGTTAGGCGAGGGAAAACATGAGACGGGCATCGGTGGTACGGGTGCGGGGAGAAAGAGCACAGGCACGGTCCATCGAACGTTCCCTGGCAAGGGCAGTGTGGATAGTTGTAAGAGGATATCTACGAAGGATGAAGTGGCAAGACATGAGTTGAGACTGAGTCTCAAAATCATGGTCGTCATTGAAGAGCCTCTGTAGATACAGGAATGGGGAGTAGAGAATGGAGAGCTTGGTGTGGGTATGCTGGGTGGAGGAGGAGAAGTTAATGTAAGATTGTGTGTCGGTGTTATTGTAGTGGATGGAGGTAGTGAGAGCGGAGTGGTGTATACTGCCAGAAATGTCTAGAAATTCGACGGAAGAGTTAGAATTCTCCTGCACTGTTTCTAACAGGCAATAGCAAGAAAATGAATAAATTTCCCTATTTCGATTTATAATATTTGTACATAAGATAAATAACGTTCGAGGCAATATTCAAATAAGCTCCTGATTTCACCACTAACTTCTTCAATTTCAAACATATACATGTAAGAATGAATTTTTTGATTATTAGCATAGGCAATGTATATACTGGCACATAGACACAATGCTTCATATTTATAACACAATTCTAATGTTTTACAATTGATAATAAACAGTTTAATTTTACAGTTAAATTTTTAAAAAGTAACGATTCTATTTGTGTCTTATTAGTTATATATATATATTAGTTATATATATATATATATATGTGCGTAAACACTATTTTCTTCAATTGAGTGTTGGCCACCAATTCGTAAGAAAGTCAGCATACACTACTCATACTTCGACGAACCAATAGAGAGAATCTAAGATTATTTTAATCCATAGAGATGAGGAGTCAAACCTCCCAATATCTACTATATTTCTATATCAAAATTGACCTTATTATATTGAAGAAAGCGATGATGCATTGAGTAGTGACGAAAGCACAGCTGTAGAAATGTATGTTGGTTACGACTAGAAAGTTTTTCATCAAAGCTCTTATATGTCATAAATAACAGGAGCTGACATTTTTATCGAAATTAAAGCAGAGAAAAGACATTCAAAGTGGTTTCCTGTTAGATTTGGTCTTAATATGGAACAAGCAAAAATATATTTTTTTGTCGTTCGCGATCCGAGGTACCTACGAATTAAATTTCAGAGTTTAACGTGAGGCTGTGATGGTCATGCCTTTAACTATTGGGAACAGCTGAGTCGCAAAAATAATCAAAATAGGATCTCGGAAAAGCCTTTATTTATGAATATAATTTATCACATTTTATACCACACCCACACTGACATATATGCATATATATAAATATATATATATATATATATATATATATATATATGTATATATATATATATATATGCATGTGTGTATGTGCAAGGAAGGAGAATATGTAAATATTTTACGCCTGAAAATTCCAAGCCATCCACTATCAGCTAAATACACCCAACACATATAGGATCAGAAAGAACGGTAACTCTAGATCAGTGCGGAATCTGAGAACTGATTTGAACAACGATTCTTTATTGCATGTACAAATCACCAATATGGTGTCAATGTGCAGGCGGATGGCCGGAAGTTTCAGAAACAAGGATCAGGAAGCTGCGCTGATCCTATGGAGGACGATTGTCATCAGCCATTTGCTCTCAACTTCGTTCATCACACAGTATCAAATTATAAGCAAAATTGAAGTAATTCGGCAGTACTACACCAAAGTGATTGCATCTATGATAGAATTGAGCTAATGGAGGACACTGCTCTCTGTAAACAAGACAGGAAATATTCACATATGGAAGCGGTACAGAAGGAAGACTCTAGCAAAGCTGCTGACACCAAACTTTGGCATCAAGTGTTATACCAACTCCAGAAAAGGACGCCAATACACAGTGCCAAAAGTCCCGACCACCTCGTCCGCACTAAGGACCAGGTATAATAATAGTTTGGAATTCAAGGGATCACACTTGTTAAATAGGACTACTGATATCGATGTTTTCAAAACCTCCTGCACTAGGTCCCAGATGAATAAACTCAATATCAAGGCACCAATATCAAACTATCTCATTCATCAAACCCCAACAGCATTAGAATGGTTACTGAATAGGTGGTGATATTGGTAATGTCCCAGTATGGTTGCAGCTTTTGGCACACATTTTTAGTTTCGTTGTGAAATATAGATATTGTATGAAAAGCACAAGCTTTTACGAGCGGTGTTCAATAAGTAATGCCTCTAACCCACTTGCCTTTGTTTGATCTAGCTGAAATTTTGCATGTGCAATTATTGATATCTCTATAGATTAAGTGGCAAATTACAGCTCCGAACTAATTGTAATGAGTCAAGTGGGAAATGGAGCATGTTGAGTGTCGAGCAGTGATCCGGTTTTTGTATTTGAAATGACGCACACTACAGGAGACTTTTAATGAAATGAAAGTAACTTATGGTGATGATGCCCCATCATATGACCTTGTAAAATACTGGCATCGTGAATTCAAACATGGTCGGAACTCTGTGGAAACAGCTCCCAGATCTGGTCGCACCCCTTCTGCCATTGATGAGGCATCTGTCCGTCAAGTTGAGGCTGCCATTTTGGAAAATCGACGCATAACTATTCGCCAAATAGCCCATGAGGTCAAGATTAGTACCGAGTCTGTGGAAACTATCATTCATGACCATTTGCATATGCAAAAGGTGTCTGCCAGATGGATTTCCAGGTTGCTCACACTTTTCCAGAAGCAAGAACGCAAGAATTCCAGAAGCAAGAATTTAGGGATGTGCCAAGAAGATGAGTCAAAATTTTTCAAAGGACTGATTACACAGGATGAGACCTGGGTCCATCACTATGATCCAGAGACCAAAGCCCAGTCAATGCAGTGGAAGCACCATGACTCACCTCCTCCAAAGAAGGCAAGGGTGCAGCCCTCCGCTAGCAAGGTCATGCTCACAGTCTTCTGGGACCAGGACGGAGTAGTGATGACAGATTTCCTGCCAAAGGGTACCACAATTACAGGAGCCTATCATGTTTCACTTTTGAGGAAATTAAGAGAAGCTATCGAAACCAAGAGGCGGGGCAAGATCAGCAAAGGCATCCTCCTCCTGCAGGACAACGCTCCGGTCCACAACTCGCGTGTCGCCAGATCAGAAGCACAGGCGTGCGGCTATGAACTCTTCCCCCATCCCCCTACTCTCCTGACCTTGCACCCTCTGATTTTCACCTCTTCCCAGCCATGAAGTTGTTTTTGAAAGGAAAGCGTTTCCCAGATGATGCAGCCTTGATTTTTGAAGCCACGTCGTGGTTGGAGGACCAAGCTGGGGCCTTCTACGAAAACGGTCTCCAGAACTGCATCAAACGATGGGAGAAATGCGTACCTCTGGGTTGTTCCTATGCAGAAAAAGTGCCAAGTGTCGTTGCTCTACTGCTATGGGAAGTGGGTCAGGGGCATTACTTATTGAACGCCCCTCGTATCTCAGTGGTCAGTCAACTGTTTTACTTGACTAATTTCAGTGGCGATTTTTTATCCTTTCACTGGCAGAATTCGGATTCTCGTTTACCTACTTGCTTAGAGAATAGTAGGCTACATCTAGCCATAGTAGGCATAAACTCGGATAGTACTAAATTGATTTACTCAGAATTCTAAAGCAGTGCAAACATTAGTGAATAATTGAGTCACCACATGGCGTTAAGATAGAGAGAGACGTAAGATAAACTTAAAAAGATTAATCATTCTATATAAAATATATATTAATCCTTGTCTGAAAGTTATAAACTGTTGTTTTCTCTCTATGTCCAGAAAAAATGAAAAAAACCCAATTCTCTTAAGTAGTTTCGATTTTTTCACCTCTTCACCAGAGACTGCTTACTTATTTTCCTCAGTCCAGAGATTATGGCTCAAAGCTATTTATAGTATACACAACTAAGTGAAAAACTGAATTGGGCTAGTCTAACTGGTATAATAGTGTAAATGTTGCCAACATGAATGATTTATTATTAAGCTTTCAGTTTTATGTAAATCAGAGCAGAAGAATTTAGTTCTGTCCGAACACGTAGATAATATTAACAGCTGTAAGCTATTAATTTTTGTATTTGTGAAAGATGAGAGGGACAATTTAAAAGTTGAGCTTGTGTCGATTAGAGAAAATAATTCGTAAATATTGAATCTGAAGTAAGTAATAAATATATGAATTTCAATTAAGGATGACAACCAAACACATGTTCGAATGTTTAGTCGACATCTTACTCTCTTCTCACTGTATGTCAGGTGTGTGTGTGTGTGTGTGTGTGTGTGTGTGCGTGTGTGTGAGTGTGTGTGTGCGTGTGTGTGAGTGTGTGTGTGCGTGTGTGTGAGTGTGCGTGCGCATGTTCCGTGTGATGTACGTACCTGCACACAGGTTGTACTCAATTTTATATATTATTTTTACCTATATATTGAATTATATTGCTTCTATTTTTCATAGTGCCTTCTTGATGAATTTAAAGTTCCGATCTTAATCAAAATGGCAAAGCGTCATCATCTACTTTAAATAATCCCAAAATATCATCTCTCTATTTGCGATACCGTACAATTTTAAATAAATTATTTGTAAAATCTTTCATCGTGAAAATTCAAAACTATTGTATTATAGTGTGAAATTACGATGTTCATCATTTTTGTGTGAGTTTCATCTAAAAGAATTTTCATATGACAATATCAGTTTTATTGCAAAAATAAGAATATGTTTATCAATATAAACAGAGAAAAAACACATGAGTTGATCTAATGATGTGTATAAAGGTTTTGCTTCATTTTTCCACTTCAAAGCAAGACTGAAAATTAGGGTTGCAAAGACTGATACACTAGCTTTCTCAAGAAAATCTTCTCAGTGTAGTCTGCATGTTAGTGGAACATCACTGAGGCAAGTTGAGCACTTATCTCAGCAGTGTATTCACGATTGATTGGAAGCTGAATCAGATGCTAAAACTGCTGGTACTAGCACAATAAACTGCCAGCTCCAGTATTCGACTCTTAGAAGAGGAAATATTGGTGAAGACACCAAACTTGCCTGTGTAAATTCGGTTCCCGTGCCTAACCTTACATATGGTTATGAATATAAAGTAATGACCAAAAGAGAAGGATTACGAACACAGGCAGTAGAAAATTACTTTAGCATTACTTGAGAGGTTTCATAACTCAGAGATCAGGGATTTCCTCCAGGTCAAGCCGCTACTTCTCCACATTGAAAGATCATACCTCCGTTACATCGGACATATGATTAGAAATTCTTGGGAGAGACTCAAAAGATAGATTCTTCAAGCCAAGCCAACTGACAGGAGACAGAAGGGTAACGAGATGATTGAATAATATTCGCTGACTTTGTTGGTCACAATTGGAAATCCAGCCGGAAAGTCGAATGACGATTGCTATTCATTGGAGACTACGAAGAAGTTGTCTGAGGACTCTACCTCCACGACCTTTCTAGAAGTAGAGGGTGGGGAGACGAGATGGATAGATGGATGATCCTATTCATCAGAAAACTTGATGTATTCCAAATGGAATTCTATTTTAAGCTGCAATGCATTTTGGGACTGCTTAGCTTTCAGATTCTCGTAAATATTTTCATCATTAAAAGACCGGTTGCTATTGTATTGTTTAGTCAAATTTCTGGTTAGTCTTGAAATATTAGATGACTCAGGAATATTTAATATTTCTTAATACAAAACATAAGACAACATTCTTACGGCCGTTTCAGCTGCCAATATCAGTCGGTACTTACAAATAAAATTCCGAAAATAATATTCGTCATCTTTATAGTACATTCGATCTAGTACACGGAACTTCATCAGAGTGAATACAAATACATAAAATAAAAGAAGGGAAGAGGTAAGAAGAAAGAACAGAGCCTCGAGATGAGGCCAGAAGCCTCAATATATCAGAGCCATGCAATTTTGCAGAGCGAAGTTTGAAGTCGATAGGCAAAAGAGTGAGTTAGCAAATGAACTAGAGAAATAAATAATTTGTGGGTTATCTCTTTCTATAGGTGCACCAGGATGAATAAAGTGTAATAAAATAAAACTAGTCCTAAAGTAGTTCCTATTGAGGAAGGCTAAAGTGCCAGAAAAGCTGCGTCTGGGAATCCAATAGAGGACAATACTGGGGAGGTGTGGTATCTTTACACCTTTTAACATAAGAGAGTTTTTTTCTCCACTGTAACTGGCACTGATACTGCTGTATGTGTGTGTGTGTGTGTGTGTGTGTGTGCTTGTGTGTGTGCATTTATATAGATAGATAGCTATATGCACATAGCTGCGTTGTTCAATATCTTGACGAAAGAAGTAATTTAAATATGGAAGGCAGATGGTGTTAACATGTGAAGCTACAGTGTAATGAATTCGTTGCTTGAACAGTTATTCATTTAAGTTCCTTAGTAAAAGGGATGCGGTACTGAGAAGGAAATATTTTGGTGTTATATGTAGGGGAGGATCGATATGGTATAGAAGAAACAGTGAAGATCCTTACATAAATGCCTCCCAGGATTTAGCTTCATCATCATATATTGACTCCTTTCATCTCTACGTGATCATTAAAATTACTTTCAGTAATATAAAGTTAGGGGTCATGTCAAAAGGACTATAATTTATTGATAAAATGCGTTTCATTCTGCTATTAATGTTCTATATAGAGTAAATATTTCTGTGAAATATTATATTTAGCATTAGCCGATCTATAATTTAAGCTTCATTCATATGACAAATATATGTCTTATAAAATATCTTTTCATGTATATGAATACATATAGTTGCGTGAGTAAACGGTTAGAACTTAAAAACATATTTATCATGCATGAATAACAACAATATCAATCTCAGATAAAAGCTGACTTTTGGTTAATATACAGTTGAAGCACTTACAAGATTTACATTTCCTTCACCTATATATGGATGACCGATAAATAATTCCGGTCTAAAACCACGCGATTTCGGGTTCGCTCCGAATACCCGATTCCTTTAGTAAGTTTCATCTCGCACAACCTGCATGCAACCAAACCCTGCGACTGAAATTCAAAGCCAATTGCAAAAACTGAACGCAGAAACCTATAGGACAGTTGATTTAATCCATTGACCGGTTTGACACCTTGGTCATTAAGTAACATGAGCGGAACCACTATGATGCATGCATTCAAGCTAGCTCCGAATATGATCGCGGCCGTCCCACCTTAGAACAAGTAACGATAATATCAACAAGACATTGTAATACTGGGTAATCGTTATGTTCCCCTTTCTAAAACCATAGAATGACATGATTTCTGTACTGTAAATCTGGATTAATTGCAGATTTACAGTACAGAAAAGCGGGAAATTTGTGACTTCACAGCAGTCGCAATATGATGAGGATATGTTCTCTATAATGAACCATTCTGAGAGAAGGGCTTGTCTCCTTGGTCCACTGACAGTAGTGGGTACCGATATGGTTGATAGTCATGAGAACAACTGCAGGTGAAATATGAAAAAGGAAGACAATATTGGCTAAAAAGAGATTAGAAGTGTAGAGCGTTAGAAGTGGTAAAAACATCAAGAGGACGAGTAGAGAGACAAGTAAATCAAGTGCGCTTGGACGAAGGTGGCAGGAAATACAGGAATGAATATTCGTGCTTGTTTGATGTTTAGATTCAGGTCATCACGAATGAGAAAGCCTCGCTCAGTAACTCTGTACCACTTTAACTATTGAGAAAAGAATCGATGTAGAATTTGTATGGTTCCTTATTTATTGCACCCGAAAATATGGATTCCTAATTTGAACGCGATAGAACAGGAACTCAGAACGCAAAGATTTGGAATAATGCAAAGCATTTACCCAACGCTCTTATGATTCTGTCAATTCTCCGCCTATTACGTCCCCCAAAACATTTCCCAATATGCTGATCTATCAAGTCCCATCCTGCAAAGTAACAAGAATATCTACAATAAAAACTACAGTTAGAACTATATTTTAGAAATGGTAGAAGAAAACCATTACCATATTTTCAATATGGTAATGGTTTCTGATATCGGCTTAAGGCTAGTACTTTCGAAGAGAGGATGTTAATCTGTACCATTCACTTCAATATTTCACTGATATTTTATTTTATCAACTCCAAAAGAATGAATGCTAAAGTTGACACAGGCTGGATATATATTCAGAACATAAAGAGCCTGAATAATGGTGTCTGAATTAGGCACATGCAATGTTGAGGAGAAGAGAGTTGGTCGATTCCATTGCCCTATCAGTATAAAAGTGATACTTTATTTCATCAACCTTGAGGTGATGAAAAGTAAAATTGGCCAAAGCTGTGTATAAACTCACAACTCAATGTGCATATTTCCGTCGCTCTGGTGATTCTGTCAATCGGTGCCCTTCATTTAAATACTGTAATAATAATCAATATAACATTGGTCTATATAATAACAAAAATAACAGCTAGACATATAGGGCAAAGGCTGACAGGATTTATTTACTACGAAGTGAGAAGTAATGCATCTTGGTTGCTTTAATAATATTTGATTTTCCAATTTAGACGTGGGCAAGAAAAACGAAATTAGCAACTATATGATGTATCGTAAATGAAATTGTATCAGTGACAACAAATATAATAGACGTACAAACTTAAAGTAAAACCAAACCAACAACAGCTGCAGTAACAAACGCAAAGAATATGGCTTGTAGCAAAAATAAATGAGAGGAACAACAATAACTAGCTAACAATAATCAATAAAAAAGAAGAATACGATAAATGAATGGATAAAAACATAAATAAAAAGATATCACCAAACAATAAGATTAACAAATACCCCTAACATAAACGAAAACTAAGATTAAACAACTTCAGTAGTAACACGAATTATAATGCTAGTAATAAAAATAATAAGAGAAAAACTACGACTTCAACAATTGCAAAGAAACCTATACCAAGAGCAACAACAACAATAGCAGCATTAACAGAAGGGAGGCATCATCAGCCGATGTCCAAAAAATATAAGGAGTGAACGAAGAGTTGACTATGAGGTCGCATAATGTGTAACTATTGTAAATAGCAAATTTTTTCTTCAAAGCACGTAATAATATTTTTAAAAAGAAAGGAAGAATGAAATTTTGGATAATGCAATACTGGGTGCATTATTTGAAAATATAATGTAACGCTGAAAGCTGAAAGGCTTTGATCATGAATTTGTTTGGTCAGAGCTGACCTGAGGCTAAACAACAATAGCATTTGCAACTAATCATAACGAAAGAATAAGTAATAACATCATCATCAACAGTGGGAACAGCAATAATCGTATCAGCTGCAATAACTAACATATCATCTGCAACAACAATGACAATAACAGCAATAAATACTGTCGGTATTTTGCAATCGATCCCCAGAAGTGATGTGTTGTAGTGTTGATTCTTACTGGCAGATTTGCTGATTTCCATAGTGGTAAAAGTGTTTGCTGTTATCCCCGTCTGCTGCAATGTATTTGTAATAATATATTGCTTTCTTGATACTTGATTTCCCTAGACGCCATTTTTAAAATAAACAAAATGATAGTGCCAAAAAGAAAAATCGCACTTGATATTCTATCATTATTCATTACGTTAGTTTACCAGAGTTTCTTAAACTGTATACTGGACATGAGTTATACATCTCTATTTAAGTTCACGGCAATAGCAACACCGTAGAAAATGCAGAGAGCAGGATGAAATATTTTAATTCACACTTCTTGCTATGGTTTGAAAACGAGAGTGTTTGGTGCATTAAATATCTTAACATTCGCTTAAGTATAACATTTCATGCAGTTAATGTCTATATAGAATTTTATATTGCTAACACCAATCAACTTGCAGTCTTTTACATTTCTTTAGTGATTTTTCCATCACTACTTAGGTAAGAATGGTAAGATGTATGCTTTTGCTGATGAGGTCATAATAATATGAAACATGTTCAGAGGCGTCACTCTGAATAATGCTCGTCATTGACTAGTATTATCTTTTAACAACAATAAGGGTTGAAACATTTGCTGAAGATACGAAGGTGTTTCCAAAGTTGCGATAGCTTTAGTCGCCATTATAAGAGCTTGATATATCTTTAAGTAGCTTCTAGAAGCAAATCCTCTTTGATGTTTATTTCGGACAGTTACATTTTTAATGTTCTCTTCAATGAATATGTAAACATACTATTCATAGTGATGCTGATATTGCATCATAGCTAGAAAACAAATGCTAGACAATTGTTTCTAATATAAAACGAGGTTGCATAGCTAAGGCACAATGATGAACTTCTTATTGGATAAGAAATCTGAATAGGCATAAGTAATTACCAGAAAACATTTTGTCTATCGCTCTGCTGAATATATCAATCTAAAGTCTTTAAATGTAGTCGATTCTGCACAGTCTCTTCTTGAATAAACACAATTTCGAGAAAATGATTTCGATAGATCTGACTCCAAAACACTCAACAGAGAAAGAGAAACTGATGGCTTCATAGCTGCTGATCAGGACGCGTATGTATCACTCAGCTAAAGGCTGAAATATAATATATTGGAACAAATAACTAATAAGAATGCTACGTGCATGGTCAATTTGAAGATACGTCTAATAACAGTTTTGGTGTTTTCTCATTGATAGCAGCGAGCCGCCAGATATGAGTGTAAGATAATTAGATTCGTGTACACTTATCCCAGTCCGAGAAAATATAAAAGAAATCTCCTCCCGCTTTCAATGTAGTTATCTAAAGTGAAAACGGCGTGTAAATTTCTTCTAGCCTAATATTCTACAACGATTTAGAATTTTCAGGAACTATACGCTATTGAAATTATCCTAAATAACATCATCCGTTATAAAATCCTTCTTTTGCTTTTCTTTCGTTATAGAGAATGGCAATAAAAGTTCAGTTCTTGCTCGACCAGTAACTGTTGGATATTATAGTGGCATTTCATTTCTATTTATTCCTTTCCTAAACCACCACCAATAACATGTTCATGCCATGTAGTAAAGATCTGAAGTCCAATATTTTTTACAGATACTTTCCATTGATAATATGATTCACTCTATTGCCATTCAGTTTTGGTGCAATGCTTCAAGACTAGTATTTCATTATCAGTATCAAATAAGAGTAAAATTCTCCATTCTATCTTAACTCCAAAAATTTGATTTCGAATTAATGATTTGCTCAAAACAAGTTATTCAAAACAGTAGAACTTCGATATATTGTATTGAAGGCGCAAACAAAATTGACATAGATTATGTATGTATGTATGTATGTATGTATGTGTATGTATGTATGTATGTATGTATGTATGTATGTATGTATGTATGTATGTATGCATGCATGCATGCATGCATGTATATATGTATGTATGTATGTATGTATGTATGTATGTATATATGTATGTATGTATGTATGCATGTATGTATGTATGTATGTATGTATGTATGTATGCATGTGTGCGTGTATGTGTGTGTGTATTCATGTTCATATATTTATATGATAAGTATTCCTTCGCTAGCCAGTTTCACATACGTAGTACAGACACGATTATTCAGACAGTATTTAGTGAAAGATTGAAGATGTATGTCCGATCGCGTCAACTAGACTGATTCTCATTGGTTAAAACTTGTCACGTGCTCAAATATGTGGAATATCTGAGATGTCATAATCACTGTTGTAAGGAGAAGCATTACCTTGAGTTTGAATGAGTAAGCATTGAATATGCAAACGTATGAAAGATGACCAAAACGAATTTTCTAAAACTAATAATGAAAGCAACTGGATAATATTAATTGATTCTAGTTTCAGCTCATGAGCTGTGGCCATGCTGGGGCACCGCCATATGCAATATTTTATCTTCAATCATATCGCAGGACGTTTAAATATCTCAAACTTTTCTAGAATAGCGTGAAGTGTCGGTAGGCATTGACGTATAGAGTAGCTTTGTTTGATGATGCTCCATTTTATTAGATTATATTCTAATTTAAGAGACTTAAGATTTTCAAGGCAACCTAATTATAATTATCAATGCTTTTCAATCAAATTTTCTGGCTACTAACTTTGAACAACTGAGAGAAAGTATTCATTGCTTTCTTGACATGCTCTTCTGCTCATTTGGGAATAAGTGTTTTGTATTTGAGATAAAGATCGATAATAATATATTTGATCTTTGAAGAGATTTCTGGAGGGACTGATATAAACTTAAACTCATATAAATATAGAACGTAACACTATATCAGTGCGCGCGCGTGTGTGAATAAATATCTTCTCTTCTTCTTTATATTAACCTCCTATAGGTCATTCTGTCTACTGTTTTTACTTTTATATATACCCCCTTTTTTTATAAGGCGACGAGCTGGCAGAAACATTAGCACGCCGGGCGAAATGCGTAGCCGTATTTCGTCTGTCGTTACGTTCCGAGTTCAAATTCCGCCGAGGTCGACTTTGCCTTTCATTCTTTCGGGGTCGATAAATTAAGTACCAGTTACTCACTGAAGTCGATGTAATCGACTTAATCCTTTTGTCTGTCCTTGTTTGTCCCCTCTGTGTTTAGCCTCTTGTGGGTAGTAAAGAAATATATATCTCCTTTTTTATGTATTTTTTAATCCTGAAAGAAAAACCGTCTTTCCGGTTTTGGCATTGCATCGCACAACACAGTCATTCTTGACTCATAGTCGCAAGAAATTTTTTGTTTACGATTTTCTCACTGTCCTTGCCTATATATTTCTTCGTTGTACATAATTTTCACGTTCTCTTCATGGCGTCTTTATACACCGCTCGGTTTAGAGACCTTAACTAGTCCTCTTGTCTCATTGTTTCTCTTCGTGTCCGTCTTTCATATTCTTATGTTGCTGACACTGCCGAATTGTACAATATTATCGAAGATTTCGTAATTCTGGTGATATTTCGTCGGTATCTAATGAGAGAGCCATCACGTCCACGTCTACTAGGAGTGTTTTTCTTGTTATTCAGTATGTTTCTCTGCTGTACTCCTGTACACAATTTGAACCTCCTCCATACATAACACAAGTGTGTTCATATATATGTGTATGTGTGTGTGTGTGTTTGTATGCATGAATGTATGTATGTATGTACAAGGGTGAATTAAATATTATACGCACTCTTGTTTTTTCAATGTATTTACACAAAAGCAGAGGCTAAACAAGTACGTCATTTTTCTATATAGTCTCCTTCCTTTTCTGAGCACTGGGCCCAGCGGTCCACAACCTGGCGTATTCCGTCTAAGAAAGTTTTCGGTTGGTCGTGCAACCATTTATGCAGTGCTTCTTTCACATTTTCGTCCATAGTAAAACGACGACCTCGTAAACCATCTTTGAGAGGTCCAAAGACATGATAGTCGAAATGGGCGAGATCTAGGCTGCAGGCAGATGTTCCAGCATCTCAAACCCACTTACTTAATGGTTCTAACGGTCTGGGTAGCCAAGTGTAGACGCGCATTGTCAGGCAACAACAGAACTTTCTTCGATAATAAATACGCTTCGGCATTTCGTGCAAATTGCTGGCTTCAGTTTGTTGGCCAGCAAAGCGCTGCATCTTGCATTGTTGAACGTAGAACCCTTTTCCAGGTAGTCTTTCAGTATAGGCCATTTTGAGTCACAAAATATGATTAGCGTCATCTTTACCGCAGAAAACTGAGTCTTGAATTTCTTCGTCGCTGCCAGAATTTTACCACTCCATACTGTCTTTTGGCTTCTGCCTCATAATGATAGATCCACGTTTCATCTCTTGTGACTTATCTGCTCAAACATTCCGCGCTTTCATTGTTGTAGCGATTGGGTAAACGTTGGCAGACTTCAAGACGTTTGTTCTCGTGCTCTGCAGTAAGCACTCTTGCTACCCATCTTGCACAGATTTTAAAGAATCTGAGCCCATCGTGGATGATTCGATAGGCAAAACTATTACTGATCTGCAGAGAAAGAGCTACCTCATTGATGATAACTCGCTATTTCACCATTGCCATCTCTCGAGCTTGCAAAATCTTCTCGTTAATGTTGGAGTTTGACGGACGTCCTGCTCTTTCGTCATGCGTTACGTGCTTCCGGTCACATTTAAACTTCTCGATCCACTCATACACACTTCTACGCTGTAGTGCACTGTCCGCGTATTGTGCTAAAAGCCTTCGATGAATTTCAGCACCTGACACACCTCCCGATCAGAGAAATCGGATCACTGCTCCGTGTTCTTCTTTGATGCATATTGCTGGTAGAGTGGCCATGCTTACACTGTAAAGCCAGATAGAGAAATGGCGCAATCAAGCTGAAACTTCGATCACGTGACAAAAATAGTACCAACAATAAGCACGCATGTGCAGAAGGCAGTGTGACAAAAATAAATATGTGTTATGGCGAATGTGCCGATAATTTTTTACTTCACCTCAATTGTATGTTTCTTCTATTTTTTAATCACATAAATCTTTCTCTGAGGAGGGAGCCGGTTTCCAACAAAGATACAATGCTCGATGTTTGGGATGTAGTTAACACAGACAAATTCACATTTAGAACTTGAATATTTTTAATGTTCCACTCACAGATTGCACTTGTAATGTACGAATTAGCCGGTCGATTTCTCTTTCTGAAAATCCCAGTTTATCCAGATTCTCCTTTAAGCATTTACTAACGAAACCTATTTCTCCAATTAATATTGGAGATTTCGAAGTAGTTGTCCATAGATATCATCTTTTTCTTGAATTTTCAAAGAGATATTTGTATCTGCAGGGCAGCTGACCTCTATGATGGTATATACCTTTGCTCCTCTGTCTCAAACAACAATATCCAGGCTGTTATGCTTACATTTAAGAGAGGTTTTGATGGGAATATTCCATCTTTGAGTTGGTGTTTATGAATGTATTCCGTAACAGAAGGATTTTCTAAGATTATTTCAGGACAATCTTTTTTGTGGATGGCATTGTAAATTGTTTTAGCAACAACATCATGCCGCATAGGTATGTATGTATGTATGTATGTATGTATGTATGTATGTATGTATGTATGTATGCATGTATGTATGTATGTATGTATGTATGTATGTATGTATGTATGTATGTATGTATGTATGTATGCATGCATGCATGTATGCATGTATGTATGTATGTATGTAGTATGTATGTATGTATGTATGTATGTAGGTATGTAGGTATGTATGCATGCTTGCATGTAGTTATGTATGTATGTATGTATGTATGTATGTATGTATGTATGTATGTATGTATGTATGTATGTACACGTGTTTAACTTGCTACTGAAGTACCGAAGCACATTCTTTTTCAGATAGGAGCAATGCAAAAAGTTTCTCTCAGCCCAGATACTCGACCTCGAATACTTGCAGCCTAGCGTTCTCTATTCTGCTAAACGCAGTGGTATTCAGGCCGGCGACGGATTAAGTCAAGAAATGGTTTTGTAGTGTCACATTCCTATTATTACTATTGTTGATTTATCCTAGAACATCAAAAAAAAAAAGATTACATGGGAAGGTATAAATGTTTTGTGATTTAGCACATGAAGATGTAAAAAAATATTATTTTTATAATTTTCCTGCATATTGTCTTTAGGATTTCTAATTAAATTATGCTCAAATTTTACGTGATTATCAAATATTTTGGGGAAACAAACTTTCAAACTGATAGCTATACAGTGGATCCAATAATATGGTTTCTCCTAGAATTACCCGTGAATGTGTCTCAAATAACATCTTTCCGTCTTGGGATAAAATGCCATTATACTATGCTATCGTAATATATAAATGTACGGAATGGTCGTGCCTGGAAAGCCTTTTGTCATTGGTCTGCTCAATTTAAAATGATTTGACCCTAAGTTACAGGAACAATATCTTTACACATTCGATATTGTTGGCCAATTCCATTAAAATAACTTTGCAAAGAATGGAATGCAAAACTGCTGGTTCAAATCATTGCAACAGACTAGACCAGGCTAAAGGCAACCAAGGTGCCAAGTAATGATGTTAAAATTTAAATCAAGCGAGAGTTAACACTACCACCGAGTTTAGGTATGGAGGTATTTGAATCCAGAAGGCGAACTGTCGGAACAATTAATTCTTTCTGAGATTCTAACGACTCTGACAATTAGCTGTTTAGGGGTGAAGGTGGGGTGGAG
>NC_043002.1:53643598-53646098 GCF_006345805.1 Octopus sinensis | reverse complement strand
CAGTTTTTCAAAGCAAGACATTTAAAAAATGAATTTAGTTCTGTATCACCGTGATTTCACATTCAACTTACGTCTAATGATCATCAGCAGAACTGATTCTGAACACATCATAAATAAACTACCAACCTTACGTAGCGAAGACGAACAGACAACTGCTCACTCCGGCCAAGCACATGGAATGTTTATAAATCATATATCCGGTAAATGGCGGGCTTTTTACGAACTGCATGTCGGGTAATGAAAAGTATTTTGGAATAAGTTTAACAATTTGGTAGTAATGACTTTGTCCCTCCTAGTGTGAGGCATTTATGTGTAATAATGCCCTCTATACAATATAGATATAATTAATTTGTTCAAAAGAAAAAAATTATTTTCGAATTCTTTTCTTTTATGAGATTTTCACGCTAGCTACCCGATAATTTCTTGTTAAGATCCCTTATTAAGAGATTATCCTTAATTGTTAAACTTATTCCGAAATACTTTTCATTACCCGACATGCAGTTCGTAAAAAGCCCGCCATTTACCGGATATATGATTTATAAACATTCCATGTGCTTGGCCGGAGTGAGCAGTTGTCTGTTCGTCTTCGCTACGTAAGGTTGGTAGTTTATTTATGATGTGTTCAGAATCAGTTCTGCTGATGATCATTAGACGTAAGTTGAATGTGAAATCACGGTGATACAGAACTAAATTCATTTTTTAAATGTCTTGCTTTGAAAAACTGCATTTGGGTATGATTAGTATAATTTTGGTAGTAATGACTTTGTCCCTCCTAGTGTGAGGCATTTATGTGTAATAATGCCCTCTATACAATATAGATATAATTAATTTGTTCAAAAGAAAAAAGTTATTTTCGAATTCTTTTCTTTTATGAGGTTTTCACGCTAGCTACCCGATAATTTCTTGTTAAGATCCCTTATTAAGAGATTATCCTTAATTGTTAAACTTATATATATATATATATATATATATATATATATATATATATATATATATATATATATATATATATATATATGAATCTTTATATATGGGAAATATTAAGAAATGTTCGAAAATGGGTCAAATGTTTATGCTAGGTTGTTCCGAAAATAATGGTCGATTTCAGAAACAATTTTATTCTAGAAAAATTAAACATACAAATGTTTTGATTAGTCGAAGAATGAGCCCTGAACAGTCTATGCATTTCTGCCATCAATCAACGAGATTATTTATGCCTCATTGATAAAAATTTATTGCCTTTGATGCTAAGAAATCTTTGAAAGCTGATTCCACCTAAGGTTTAGACCTGAGAGTTTCATCACTTAAAAACATATTTAAATGCTTAAAAAATGCTTGTCAGTTGGTGTGGATGAAAGATCAGGATAATATGGTGGATGTGGTAAAGTCTCGTGTCCGAAGCTTATGAGATTCTGCAGCGTCATTCTTGGAACATGTAGCTTCGCATTATCGTGGCAAGAGAATTGGACCACGCCGACTCACCAATGCAGGTCTCAATTTTTGCAAGTGAGCATGCATTTCAACGAGTTAATTGCAATAAATTTCTGCTGTATTGCTCTGATTGGCTTCCAGAAATCTGTAATGAACAACACCGATTGCAGACCACCAGACATTCACCATAATCTTTTGCTGATGCAACTTTGGTTTTGGGAAATGTTTGGGTGACTCATTGACCTGATCATTTACGGTTATCATAAAGGATCCACTTTTCGTCACAAGTGACATTGGGGTCAAGAAACGGATCATTGGTGTTTTGCAGAATGCGCATCGAGTACACTTCAAAACACCGAACATTTTGATTTTCATTGAGCTCATACAGTACCCATTTATCTAGCTTTAACACCTTACCAATCTTCTGCAGATTGCATGAGACCATTGCAATACTGACACCAAGTGTCTGAGACATTTCTCTGACACTTTGGCGTGAGTTTTATTAACAATTACTTTCAATTGTTCATTGTCAAGATTGCATGACCATCCTCTACCGTCTTCATCTTCAAGGCTCTCATTACCACTACGGAATTTTTGAGACCACTTTCGTACTGTGCGATCACTTGTGGATTCGTCTCCCTATGGCCTATTGATATTGGCAGCAGTTTGGGAGGCATTGTGCACAAGCTTGAACTCATGCAATAAAAGTAAGCGAAGGTCCTTTCTGTCATGTTCATAATTAACGATGCCTATACTTCAAGAATGTTTTCTGTCTGAAATAAGAAGAAAATTATTAATGACCATACATCAATTATTAAGTATGTCAAAATTTAATTAAAATATAATCAAAATACTATGATAAAATTGCGTTTCAAAACACAATTCTTAGAGTGGCAATTATGTTCAGAACAACCTAATAGAAATGTATGATATCGTTTAATTACAAGAACTTTATCTACTTTGACATAAGGAGAAAATAGTTTTATTCTATGTATTTATATGTGTCAAAATAATAATATAAAACTCTTTTCACATGATAAATGTTATCGTATTGTAGTTTAACTGAAAA
>NC_043002.1:53638598-53641098 GCF_006345805.1 Octopus sinensis | reverse complement strand
CTACATATTGCCTCTAATTTACAGCAACGAAGGAAAATACGTTATGGCAGTAATCCACAATGTATAGTTGGGTCCGTTCAGACTTAGATTTAGCAATTAATTAAAATAGAGAACGATAACATAAGCTTCATACATAATGCTTAAACTCTCGGCAGTCATGGTTACCAGTGTTTTGGAAATCTGAGGAAAATACAGACGTTCTACATGGGCAAGAGGTTACCTCTTCAAACAAAGATGGAACAAATCTACCGGAATTTGGGAAGTCTGAGAGGCTACATTTTATAATACAATGGATTGTGTTTGATCTGGGAGAGTGGTTTTCGAGAAACCGATGTAAGTTATACCTCGAACATTCACTAGTTGGTACACTACCAACAGAATTGAGGCAGTAATTAAAAGTAGTAAATTCCGGCAAAAATTATCACTCATCAACCATAGACCTCGGGGCAAATTTATTTGCAAATATCTAAGAAAGATATAAGAAATTTACCCTTATTAAGTACGCTTTTGATCATTCTCCTGTATGAGAGAAGCAAGCTTTTCTTGACAAATCTTCTCTTGAGCATAACCCGTCTTAACGTACAACATAATCGATATTAGCGGCCAACATAACCAGTTGATGGTATTAAATCCACACCATCTTGGTTGCGCAGGTAGAAATATAAGTTGTGGTGAGTTATAGCAGCTGCAAGTTCCGTTATGAATCAACGTTCAGTAATAGACATTTCTTGTTATTTTATATGAGCGACAAAATTATCGAAGCATAAGCCAAAAGCGAATCGGAAATCAAAGACGCACCCTTTGATTAGGATTTTTAAAAAATATTGAAATTTGCTCTCGGCTGGGAAAGAATAAGATACTTCCCAAACCGCTTTACAACATCTGATGGTATTGTATATTAGTAAGTGGAATATATATATATATATATATATATATATATATATATATATATATATATATATATATATATATATATACTCTCTTTACTCCTTTACTCTTTTACTTGTTTCAGTCATTTGACTGCGGCCATGCTGGAGCACCGCCTTTTAATCGAGCAAATCGACCCCGGGACTTATTCTTTTATAAGCCCAGTACTTATTCTATCGGTCACTTTTGCCGAAACGCTAAGTAACAGGGACATAAACACACCAGCATCGGTTATCAAGCAATGCTAGGAGGACAAACACGCGCACGCATATATATATGTACATATATACGACGGGCTTCTTTCAGTTTCCGTTTACCAAATCCACTCACAAGGCTTTGGTCGGCCCGAGGCTATAGTAGAAGACACTTGCCCAAGGTGCTACGCAGTGGGACTGAACCCGGAACCATGTGGTTGGTAAACAAGCTACTTACCACACAGCCACTCATGCGCCTATATATATATATATATATATATATATATATATATATATATATATATATTCATACTTGGAAAAGGATGCGTGGCGTTCGATCATATAATAATATAAATAATATATAAATATATGCACATATACATATATGTACATGCCTACATATATATGTATATATACATGCATATATGGGTACAGGGCATCAAAAAGACGTTGAACACAATGAGAAAGGAAAACATATAAAAAAAAACATAGAAACGAACTTTTTTTCGAACAACGAAGAAACAAACGTGGTATAGATGAAACAGGGACAACTGAAGAAGGGGAATATTCTTTATGTTGTATGTCTCGTTTCTCTGTTTTTTTTCGTTGTTCGAAAAAAAGTTCGTTTCCATGTTTTTGTTTTTATGATTTCGTTTCTCATTGTGTTCAACGTTTTTTGGATGTCCTGTATACATATATGCATGTATATATACATACGGTTTTTGGATATCCTGTATACATATATGCATGTATATATACATATATATATGTAGGTATGTACATATATGTAAGTATATATGCATATATTTATATATTATTTACATTATTATGCATATATACACATATACATATATGTAAATATTCTATTATTATAAGCATAATTATAATCAGGGGTTAGCTAATTGCTTCGCCACGCACCGAATTTAAAAATAGTAGCTAAAATAACTTTTCCGCTACCATAAATATCTCTCAGACAGTAACACACTTCTTTTACGTAGGCAAAGAGAAAAAATAACGAAACCACACGACTCAGATTAGCTACATACGTGTTTCGGGATTAAAGTAAAGTTATATTTACTTACTTATTTCCCATCTTCTGTGCAGCGTTTGAAATATAAATTTCAGACTGTTAGAATTAACTATGTAGGCGATCAAGCGCCATCGCATAACTGATATTTAACCAACACTTCCAAAATTAAACAGCTGAATGAGAACACGTATTTATCCTCAAATATCCACGTGTGCTGCAAGTAATTCCGCAGAAATTGTAGTTTTCGATCATGGAGTAAATTATATTTCAATAATAATAAAAAGGTAAAATTATTTAATTATTTAATTAATAATTAATTAATTTTACCCTTTTATTATTACATAGATAT
>NC_043002.1:53631098-53636098 GCF_006345805.1 Octopus sinensis | reverse complement strand
TCAACTTAACCCAATTCTTTTATTTGCCACACGGGCAAAGATGAGAGGATCATCACAAAGACAGATAACAATTTGTGTAGTGATTTATGTTAAGGATGGGGAGAAAGAATGGTAAAAGACAAGCGAGATACGATAAAAGTATATCTAGGCGTAGGCGTGGCTATGTGCTAAGAAGCTTACTTTCCAACCATATGGTTCCAGGTTCAATCTCACTGTATGGCATCTAGGGCGGTTCGGCAAAATGGATCGATAGAATAAGTCTTGGGGTCGATTCATTTGACTAAAAAATCTTAAAGGCGGTTCTCCAGCATGGCCGCAGTCTAATAACAGAAACGAGTAAAAGAATAAAGACAAAATATATTTTACAACGTATATAAACGTCTACAGTAGTAGGCATATATATACAACGTCTACTGTAGTCAGTGCACGAGAGGGTGGTGTTTCAGTACTACCTTAAGGCAGGTACTAGGCTCTCACATGTCTAAGGGCCCAATTTTGATCTATGTATGCTATAAGGCAAAGGAAAAGTTACCTTCTCGAGCCATGCCAACTCATAAGGGCCTGATTCCCGGTTTCATGGCACATATAATCCCCACCTGGACGGTTACTCATTTTTGCCAGCTGAGTGGACTAGAGCGAAGAGAAATGAAGTGTTTCGTTCAAGAGTACAACGTATCACCCAGTCCAGGAATCGAAACCACAATCTTACGATCACTAACCACTAAGCGACCCGCCTCCACTACGTATGTTGTGGCTTGCTGTCAATAAATGAATGGTATAGTGTCCTGTGCATTGATTTGACTGGGGCCTCATGGGTCCAAGGTCCTGATTCTTATCTATGCACGTTGTGGCCTGGTGCCAATAGATAATGATATAGGGCAGTGATTTGCCCGGGTGTCCTTTAATAATGCTATGACGGCTCTGGGTAGGTTAACACTTTGTTACATTGTAGGTTTCCATGCGGTGCTGTCGCTGCTTCGGCTCTTTTCAGTCTGAGTTCGAATTATGCCTTCAGTCAACGACAAAAGTATGTTATTCCGAAACTGATAAAAAACGGTGTTAGTCTTGGAATATACTCCAGCAAGAATTTCAGCGGATCTCTCTCCATACCAACTCACCAACAGGGAGGAGGGAAGACAAGGGGAACCCTGCTATGTACATATATACATATAACCACGCATACGTGCATACATATATGAGTAGATGTATATTTATGCTTGTATATATTTACACATATATATGCATATACATACATGCACACATATGTGTGTATGTGTATGTGCATGTGTGTGTGCGTGTGCATGCTTGTGTGTGTATGTGTGTGTGTACATATACGCTAACAACCGCACATACGCATTCATACAAGCACACGTACTCTCATGCAAAACAAAACTCACCATATATACATAAGAAATTATATTTATATGAATAAATGAATAAATATAAATTTCTCTCCTATAAAATTTATATAAATACCCTTTTTTATTTCATGTTATTAATATCTGCATCATCATCATCATCATCATCATCATCATCATCATCATCATCATCATCATCAAAATCATGGTGATCGTCGCCGTCGTCGTCCTCATCATCACTACCTTCATCATACCCTTTAACATAAACAGCATGGCAAATATTGCTGATTTTAGTGATTTTTGTGTTGTGTCTTACACCCATCCACCCATCCGTCGCTGTTTTTATTCTGCATATTATTAGTTCTATATTTATTTATCTTATCTCAAATTTCCATGCATTTCACATCGTGCAATCATCCAGAGAGATGGCAAAATCTTCTGGAAAATAATGTTGAATGTAAATGTAGGTATTACAGAGATAAATCTCTATACTTCTGAAAGTAAATGCCCGGAGAGAATTAGATGTACTAAGAGAAGAAATCTACATAATTGATGAAATTTCCCCTAGGAATAAACGAGTGTGAGAAATGTCAGGGAAGATAGGTAAGAAATCCACCACAAACAATCAACATACTTCGCCATGACGAAATAATCAAATTATCTCTAAAAATTGGCACGGGGCCACAGATTTTGGGGAACACATGCGTTTAAATTATCCCCAGTGCTTGACTAGTATTTAGTCTACTGGTGGATAGATGGACTGGGTTAACTGTACAAAAACTGATCCCAACTGATGTAGGAGGCTTCCTTTTTATTAGAAATTGTTACAGTCGCTATTGCTGTTGTTCTTGTTTAGTCTCCCCAAATCTTCGATTGAGTTATTTATTGACCAAAGAAATAGCATGTACAATGAGTGCCGTCTTAAGAGATGAGTACACTAAGCACTTTCGTAGGAGCACCACGAGTCTAGGGATCTAATGCAATGTATGCTGTAGGAGTCGCTTTAGGAGCTTCAAAGTATTGCTATTCCCAGCGGCATAGCAGCTAAACGAAAGAAGTTGGCCGAATTCATGCACTTGGTAAAGCGCTATGGTATATTGTCATTTGTTTAAATCTTATAGCAGATACGTATAATAAGGCAGTCCTGTTACAGCCATCCAATCTGCTTTGCATATTAGACATTACAATGTTCGGCATATGACTTTTTTTTTTTTTAATGAAGACTTTATTGCTTCATTTCAGAGACTTTTGGGCGGTTATTGCTAGCATATGAGTTGCCAGGGAGTGTCCCCATCGTTGGTTCTATAATTTGCCTTTTCGATATTCTGATAATTGAAAAATTATACTGCGCTAGCTGGTGGTTTCCTCTCAATACATATATCAACGTCCGGGAATATCAATGCACTTTTTTTTTCTGATTGGCTTATATTATCTTCTTCTTCTTCTTCTTCTCTTCTTCTTCTTCTTCTTCTTCTTCTTCTTCTTCTTCTTCTTCTTCTTCTTCTTCTTCTTCTTCTTCTCTTCCTCCATCCACCTCATCCTTCTTATCTTCCTCCACCTCCTCTTCTTCTTCTTCTTCTTCCTCCACCTTCTCCGCCACCACCTTCTCCACCACCACCATCACCTTCTCTATCACCACCACCACCACCACCACCTCCACCTCCACCCCCCCCCTCATCATCATCATCCTTCTCCTCCTTTTTTTCTTCTCGTAATTATTACACACATACACATTCTGCCACACACACATTATTGTTCTTGAACAGCTTCGATAGCTGGATATGTACTACGGTGCCAGCTGTTCACTACCAGTGAACTAAGGTAACACCCCTTGTTTTTAGAGCGCCATCCGGAGTATTCGAGCGATTTCAAGCAGTGCTGTATTCTGCAAGTGCTCCACCCTTATTGCAGCCCCTATTTGTTCCATTTACTTCTCTGCTGGCTGGAGCAGACCCTGGCTATAACTCTGGCGACCAGGCACTCGCGACTGAAGATGAACCCACCAGCTCGAAACTGAGTCAGTCTCACTACACCTGCTAACAATATATGTGAATATACAGGCTACAGCGCGCACCGATAACCAGCTAGTGGAAGATCTGCCTGAGTTAAACTAGCTGTAACATGGAACAGCCACTTTGATGTGGCGATTAACTTTACCTGTTAGTATAGTTAATATTTTACAACTAGCTTCGTCTCTTTGGCGGAGCTGCAGTCTTGGGTGAAGAGAAGACCGTGAATAGGCGCCTGGCACCTCCAATGTCATCAGGCGCTCACAGCCCTCTACCAGCCTGGCAATGGGATCGGTGGATGTTCCACTTTAAAGGGTTATAGAGGACTATTGGCGAGGAAGTGCGACGACGTTCTCGGGGAGACTCTGGGCGCCGACACGAACGAACAGGCTAGTCTGTTCCGGAGGACTTTCTGGTCGGGAACTATCATGGATAATTTCCAGATTTCGTAGGTCTAGTTGTGCTACCGGTGGGGGGCGCTACCGGTTCGAGATAAACTTTATTGGCACAGATGTACTGTCAGATGGGCTAGTCCGAGGCACGCGCAGAGTGACAAAACCGTTCTGCACGCCCCCGTTTAGTGTCCGGGTATTGTTGACTTGTGGGGCTATGTCGAACAGCTGCTGTCACGTTTAAATGAATATTTGTTCTGGTTCATTACACTCTGTATTCAAGTCTCGTTTAGCTCAAAATGGAAAAAAAAAAAAATTTAAAACATTGATTGTCCGCGGTCTTAAAATTTTAGATACCATAATATAAACAAAACAAAGCAGGAATCAATATTTAATATATACTTAAGGCAGCGAGCTGGCAGAATGGTTAGCACGCTGGGCAAAATGTTTTGCAGCATTTTATCCGTTATTACGTTCTGAGTTCAAATTCCGCCGAGGTCGACTTTGCCTGTCATCCTTTCGGGTTCGACAAAATAAAGTACCAGTTGAGTACTGGATTCGATGTAATCAAAAATTAATCCCTCCTCCAAAATTGCTGGCCCTGTTTCAAATTTTGAAACCAATATTTAATATATATTTCGTGCAACAAAAAACCCACCCGTATTTTATACGGTCACTAGCAGTATCGCCTGGCGTTGCTCGGGTTTGTAAGGGAAATAACTATAAAGCATTTTTAGAGAGTTATAGCCAAAAAATAGCAAAAAAAAAAGGGAAAAAAATGATGGTAAATTTTTTTGAGAGTTAAAAAGGTCGAGTTGCGTCCCCTAGACAGTCTGTGGTTTGTGTTTCTGATTCTCGACTCCATGTCGAATTTATCGATTTTTTTCAGAACTGGGGGAACTTTTCAAAATTTTCGCTGCGTTAGTTTTGAATTATGACATTGGGCTATGTGTGTGTCAAGTTTCATCAGAATCGGTTAAAAGCCGTGGTCAGGGTGAGGGTACAACCCAACAGACACACAGACACGCAGACAGACAAACTGCCGTTTATATAGAGAGAGATTAGTATGCGGCCAGAAAAGTTAGATAGTGGTAATTGTGTCTTCTTATAGCTAACGCCTTGTTGGTTTTGTTCACTTACTCTTATGGTTTGGAACAGTGCACACCGTGCGTTTGCCGTCGAAACGTCTTATAAACATAAATTGTGAAAGGTTTGTGATGCAACCGATGCGTAAAATGCAG
>NC_043002.1:53576098-53628598 GCF_006345805.1 Octopus sinensis | reverse complement strand
CGATATACGCATTCGCCACCTCCCATCAACCTTTCAGGGACAGCTTCCTTCCTCTCGGCCCATTTCTGAGTGAAATTCACTACTCTGTTCGTCACGTCGTCGTAGATCTTCTCCACTTGGAAGTCTGGACCAAAACAGCAACTTACCTGGACCGTCTGTCCAGCGACCCACCACGCTGTTGGACGGTATTGACTTGCTTCTCCAGGTGCTGAGTTGCAAGCCCACCAAATTTTCCGCGTTAATTTTTGCTCCTATCATCTCTTCATATTCTTGTTTCGCCAATCAGGTCTATATACCTGTGGCTCGGCACTATGATGGTGATATCAGCATAAGAAAACAAATATCTTCCACATCCTAGATCACGCGGGACACCCATCAAAGCCTCCCACTTCTGCAGTAATGACTCAAGAGTCAGTACATACAGAAGGGAGGAGAGAGGACACCCTTGACGGACTGAACGCAAGATGCTGAATGGCTCCGAGAGGTGACCATTCACCCGAACAACCGAGAAGATGCTGCTGTACAAAGCAGCGATCCAACCACGGTAAACTGGACCGAAACCGGCTGCCTTAAGGACAGCTGCCAAGTACTGATAATCGACCCTATCAAAGGCTTTAGATTGATCTAAATTGATCAGAGCCTCACCTATGCCAGCTTCATTACCCACCCTCTCTTTGATTTAGTGCATAAGATGGAGGTTATCGTGAATACTCCAGGTTGGGATGGCGCATGTTTGCGCTTCGCCAACCAGCTTGTCCATGACAAGCGCCAACATCTTGGCCAAAATCTTCAACCCTGCATTGAGCAGAGTGATGGGCCTGAAATTCTCTATTACGTCCCCCTTGTTTGGGTCCTTTCTTAGCAGTCCCACCGCCCCTTGACAGACAAAAGTGGGAATTCTCCCATTCTACTGCCAATTGCAGTAGACGTTTGCTAAGAGACCCGTAAACAAGTCTGGCATCGAAGTATTAAGCTCGTAGGGCAGACCATCAAATCCGGTGATCTACCTCTCGTACAACTTTTCAGCGCTTCTTGTACCTCCACCGTTGTTATCGTCCTTTTGCAGCACTCTGCCTCGCTCGCTGAGAGTCGTGGCAGACTGTCCTAGTAGACACCGAACTCTGTCCTGTTATCTGTGTTACCATTCGTTCCGAACAGTCGAGCGAAGTGCCACTGAAAAGCCGCAAACATCTGTTTCGGCTCGAACACCACACATCTGCTCTTGTCCATCGAAGACCGAATGGTGGATTTACTGTCACTTTTCACCTCCACCACGCAGGCCCATCGCGACGCTTTCGTCCCTCCCCGCTTAGTGAACGTGCCTTAGCTCTGACAACACAGTCTTCGCGTTTGACGTCGAAAAATTGGTCGATGGCCAATCTCGCCGCCAACACGTCAGCGCCTCTTCTAACTAAATCTCCCATTCTCTTTCACTCTACCGCTAGTGCCTTGCTAAACCTAATGGATTCTACTCTAATTGCCCTTTTAAGAGCAAACCATCAGTTGTTGTTGACGATTACACCTGTCAACGCCCGCTTAACTAATTCGCTAATCCGGTTTCTGTAAGCTTGACACGCCAGTAATGACGTGTTCAGCTTCCAGTAACCGGGACCCTGTCTATGAAGCCTAAGTCGACCGTACAAATCACAAATTTGTTCTCTTTGTAGCCGGCCATGTGAAATTGTGGACACTCTATGATATCCTTGTCTACAAAATACCCTACATAGATACGATCTAAATGACCCGATGCGGTTTGCTCAAGTCCACATTGGCACATTCTAGTAATCTAGTCGGTACCTGTCAGACAATTGAAAACGTATGAGCAGGTGTTTGAGGCTTTTGCACCCCACTCTCCTAGCAGATATTCCTACGCAATCGAAACGTTCATCTAAGAAAGCGTTCCAATCCACTACTAACGCTAGAGTCCGAGACGTTCCCAGGAAAATCTCCAGACGCTTGAAGTAATCAGACCACCCTGCCCTGCCGGAGCATAGGCAGCCACCAGTCTGAAAGCAACGCCGTCAATGTTGTTCACATCTAGGACCACCAACTTACCTTTTGGATCCAGCAAGACTGCCTTTATTTCCAAATCTAGATCTTCCCGGAAAAGCACCACAGTACCACCAGTACCGGCCGGCACGGAGATAGTAAGATCTCGTATCCAGAGATTTTCCGGTGTTGATGTTCGTGTCGGTATTAGTGGTGCTCTGGCGACGGATGGAAGCGGCGTCACTGGTGTTGATGGGTTTGGTTTCTGTTGCTACTGTTGTTGCTGCTGCTGCTGCACTGGCGGTGCACCCGCTTCTGCTGCTGCTTGCAGCTTTCATTGCACATGTTGTATTTGGGGCAGCCGACCTTGAGGTGCTGGTCGCTTCCGAAAAGTTAGCACTTCGACCGCCTGGCCTCTTGTGGCGTCTAATAAATTTATGACGTCCAGAAGAAGATAGCCGCCACCAACCAGCATATATTTATTTCGGGGGAGGGGGCACTTCCCCAATTTTAATTTTGGTGACGCGCCGACCTAGCTATGTTGGCACGAGCAGGAATTTCTCAGTTTTTAGTGGCACTGTGGAATGCTGTCTTGCTTCTTCTACCGTTGCGAAACGTACCTCCACACTGCCGAAAAATTTTCTTTCGCGTCACATAGGCTTTATTCGTCCATATAGGTCTTAACGGAATTTCTAATTGCTGCTGAGTTGATCGTTCTACACATTTTGTTAATGTGTAATGATCTGTAGATTACCGTTTTTCCTGTGTTTCTTTTATCAGTTGTGGTGTGTTTAAAGGAAATATATTCTTCCTTCTTTAACAAACCTTTCACATTTTTTGAATCGTCAATAGTTAAATGAATTAACTGCTTGGTTTGTTTTACCATCATGGCGAAACCGTTGCCGCTTGGTTTGCCATTGCTCTTGTTTGGCTCTTCCCTTTCGTTTGTGTTTACTGTGTTCATGCTGGTGGTGACGATGGCGGTGTTTTCTTCATTTACTCTTTTATTTTCTATGTTATTGCTCAGGTTCTTAGTGATGTTCGTACTTTTGCTGTTCAAAGGGAAGAAGTCTTCGCAGAACTGGTAGTCAGAACAGCCACTGCCACTCCCCACAACAGAGGAATCCATCTTGATTTTCATTGGATGAAAAAACAATTTTTTTTCTAATAGACAGAAAGTCCAAAATTCGCCTCAAAAAGGGGGAAATATTCAAAAATTAAACCCTTTCTGCACAGCGAAAGGGGTTCGGAAAACAAAAACAATAAAACAAAGCTGTCAAGAAACTTGAAAAAAGCCGCAAGAAAATCCAAACTCACGGAGCGTTAAAAACACGTCTTAACTCGCCAACAACAACAATCTAATTAATAATAATAATAATGATAATAATAATAATAATAACAACAACAACAACAACAACGATAATAATAATATGGAATAGAAAAAGAAGAGGAGGAGGAAGAGGAGGGAGAGGAGGTATATGAAAATTTACGCGTAAGAAAAATGTGCAAATTTAATATAAGATACAGTAATTGAATTAAAACTGAGAACATTAAAATTAATACAGACACTAAAACCTAAACAAGAAGTATCTATAGTAATACGTATGTATGGATTAACTGATAAGACACCATATATATACAATGGATATTATTGGAAATGAGTCACATGAAAGTAAGACTAGTATTCAAAACTGAACTAGAAATAATAGGTATAAATACTATTTCATAAACTGCAGCTTCAACGTCGTTTGATTTTTTTCAATGAAATGTGAAACTTAAACAGAAAAACCAAGCAAATATCAAAAGCATTCTGAAGCCAATACCTTAAAGCTGTTTAAAATAAAATACATTTACCCAATAGATTGAGATACTGGGATTTGATACAAGTAGAAAATCGCTACAAAACAACAAAACTGGGCCTAAGAAATACTTTGAAGAAATCAAAAGACAACTAATTATTGTTACCTTCTTTTTCTTTTTTGTCGATGTATATAGATGCAGTAAAGAACAAACGGGAATTTAACTATACTGAAGGTAAGGTCATTTATTAAGACAATATAAAAGAGTAAAAAAAAAGTAGGATTAGAATACCAAAACATATTGGGTAAAAACTGGGGTGAATAAGTACGCAATGGCTACTACCCATCAAGAATCGATAGACAGTACATAACCTAAACTGAAATTTATCAATGTTTTAAAACATTTGTGCAAAAACAGAATCATTGGGTGTGATTTTAGCAGCTTCGGATTAATGGCTAGTCGCCACATAATAAGATAGTGTAAAAAAAGATGCTGACAAGTTCAAACTAGTGAACCTGTGCAATTAGATTCTTCACATCCTATAACATCTCTCGAGAGAAGAGCAGAGGGATTCAGGATCGCTACTCTTCTTCCACATGCATCACAGTTCTCTGAACTATTATCTCATGGAAGAGAATGGGGTTTTGTATTTAAGCTCTTTTCAAACATTACACACGAGCTTTCTTACCTGTTATATTGTTGTTTATATTAATGAGTCAGATCTGCGCGCAGCTCAGTTCAAATGTGTGTTTCAAGTATCGTAGTTTTCCTCGTTGTCTTTAATGTCTGTTTTGATTACATAAAACTCTGATCAGATCTTTCTAGCTATGCTACATGTCATGCCATCTTATTTTCACATTCTGCATCCAAGACTATTATCCAACCTATGCCTTTCCCATTTTGAGAATTTAGGTTATGCTTTTGGTTGGATCCGGCCTTTTTATCTCTAACGATCATATATAAACTTCCTTGTTGACTCATTCTTGTTATTGTTGTTGTTGTTACTGTTATTATCGATAAGGACTAAGGTACTTTTAGGGGTGTGATTTGTGGAAATAGTGCCAGTAATGGTGTTTGTATTGGTCATACTTGGAGCTACTCAAATGGGAATCGATGGGGACGTAACATCCACTTCGTTGCTGCTTATGAATATTACCCTTAGTGGTAGCTGTGTCATGGGAAATCATTGGTGGTGATCGTTGTGGTTATGGTAGTAATTATTTTGTTGTAGTTATACCATGAGTTTTCAGAAAATTAAGTGGTACTGGTTTCACTGGCGTTTTTTACTACGGCGTTTTTTTTGTTATATATTAATCTTAAAATCTGTCGCCATTTTCACGCATTACTGGAAAATCACAATTTATCCACATTGGTATTAACCATCTGTTATGGTCACAATCATCTCTGTGGGATGAACGCAGTAAACTCTGTCATTAAGTTTCAGAAATATTTTAATAATGATGATAATGATGATTATTACTGTGATAATGGTGATTATGACTACGAAGACGATACCCTGAAATGAAGCAAAAAAGAAAAACGAAAACAGTTAAATAATATTTGTCGAAAACATTTTTATATTAATCTTCTTTAACAGATGCAGGTAAATATTTATTTATTTCCTCGTGGGATGAATATCGAGATATGCTAAATTTTCTGAAACTTAACCTTTCTGCTATTCAGAAGTTTTATTTGTAAAATATTTTGTCATCGATTTTCAATTTTCAAAAAATTATTTCTAATTTTGTTTCAAAGCTGGAATACTTTAGAGTAATAGGGATTAAAAAAATTAAACACTCAAACAATTTTGCATTCATACGTGTTGTTAGTGTTGTTGTAGTGCTGTTGTTTTTTTAACTCGAGATTCATCCTGAACCAGCACACTAATTACCAAAAGCATTCCAACTGTGAATATCTCATTCCTTATATAGCGACGCAGTAATTAGCACCATACAATCTGGTGTGTCGTTGATATATTTAATGACGATAGAGAGATCTGTAGCTGCTGCTTTCTGCAGGTCGAGCAATGAGGTAGCTCTTCCCCATATCAGGTGTTATGTTGTTGTTGTTGTTGTTGTTGTTGTTTATCTTCAACCGAACGCTTGATAGATCAGGCTACTGTTTAAAAGAATACCAGTTTTAACAGCTTGTCTGATTCTTTAAGACATACTATACCTTCAACCCCATTAGCCAACATACATATTATTACTTATCTTAAGACGGTATTAGTGTGTGACTTCAAGAAGATTTAGCTCCTGTTTGTTATATGTCCAGCAATTATTTAGGTTGCGTATCAATACTTTGTATCAATTAATAATCTTAACATAAAATTATGTTTTCCGGGAGAATCATTTGAGTAACCCTCAAAATACCTAGCAGTATTTTTCCATTTCTTTACTTTCGTTTTCACATCCCTTCAAGATTAACTTTGCCTTTAATTCCTCCCACAGATGCTAGGAAAATGTACCAGTTAAGTCCCGGTCGACATTGATTTTCATCCTTTATATCTCGATAAAATAAAAACCAGTTGATCACTAGGGTCGACCTAATCGACTGAGCCCCTTCCTTCGAAAATACTGGCCTTGGGCTATAATTTGAAACAAATATTAATACCGATTTCTAACGTAGGTCAAGGCTACGAATTTGAGGAGAGTATATACTCGATTAAATTGACCTACTGCCTAGTAATACAGAAGTACTTTATTTTATGTACACGGAAGGTTGAAATGCAAGGTTGTTGTCGGTCGAATTTGAACTCTGAATGTAAAAGATTTCAACTGAATATTGTAAGGCTGTAAGTCTTACACAACAAGTAGAATGATAATTCTTTTCAACACGTAAAAACTGAACACAATATATAAAGGATAAAATCCTTTTAAGAGCCAAAAACTTTGCCCGCAACCAGCCATGATGATCGAACTTACACCCCTCCAATACCCCGTTGGAGTGCTGTACACTTTAAGCCAAACTGCCGACCGGCGAATTCTTCTGCAATGTTTGTATACATATGACGTAACCTATATGACATCTGGCGTTTCTGGATGACTTTATAACTTCTAAAATTGCAGAAGAATTCGCTAGTCGGCAGTTTGGCTTAAAGGGTTGAGAACTCGATTCGGATATTGGAAGGGTGTGAGTTCGAACCTCGTGGCTTGTTGCCGGCAAATTTTTCTGTTCTTGAACAGATTTTATCCTTTATATATACTGTTCAGTACTAGTTGAGCACTGAGTTCGATGTAATTGACTTATCCCTTCCTCCGCCATTGATGGCTTTGTACCAAAATTTGAAATCAGTAAGCATTTTCCCAGTTATCCTAACAGTTTTGCCTACTAGAGAGCGATTTAATAAATAATATAGCCCAAGTCACACACGGTTTTAAAATATGATGAGTTGGTCACAAGAAAAAAAAGAAACGCTTTATATCTTAGATCAGGTTATTTAGAGCTAATTTTTGATAAACACTAACAATTGCAACAGCAGCGATTTCAAAGATGGCGTTGTAACATCAACCAATCGACATGGCTTTAGCAATTTAAAACAAACATGATGACTAAATGAAATTTGAAACAATATTCCTTAAGAGTTCATGTCCCTGCTGTGAAAGACTATCACCTCAGTGTTTGATCACTATCTGTCATTGTCAACTAGTTTCTAAATCAATTAAACATATCCGACTCATATCATTTCACGAAATTTTAGAATCAAGTGTTTCCATCCAATATAATTTCAATTAAATTTAAATTAATATAGAACGAGAAAAAAATTAATTTGTTATTCTGGATATAAAATTAAAAATAGTGAAATTAACAAAAGCATATAAAAAGTAAAAATTCTTGGTGAAAAATAAATCTTTTATTAACTTTACGAGAGGGGGAATGCCTAACATTTCACATACATAAACACCTTCTCAATTGAAAACACATTTAAACACGAAGACACATCTGACAGACTTATGACTAGACTCACAAATGTGTAAGAACACACAGACACAATGAGAAGTGCTAACATTCATAAGATTACACACTGCAGCATATATACGGGCGCCCACACACACCTACCACCACCACCACCCACCCCACCCACGCGCGCACGCACACATATACAAATACACACGCAAACACATACACACATAAGCATAGACAGATGGATTTACAAGTAAGTAAAATATATTCGAATATCCGTCGGCTTCGGAGATAAATATTTCAATTATCCGAACAGCTGATCTAACTACGGATTGAACGAAAATGTAAATAGCTGTTTACTTCGCAGATATTTGTACCTATAATATTGGGTTGTCCGGAAAGTTCGTGCCGATTTATAGTAGCTTACCTTTCGACTTATTTTAGAACATGGTTGAATCCATAAAATAGGATTTGACTACACCTCCATTTAGAGCACAGTTTAAGCTATCTTTTCGTGGAAGAAGGTTTATGTTCCTATAACATGTGTTAATTTTGTAACCCTTTAATATGGAAGATAAGAAAGTTCATTTTCGGCACTTGATGCTTTGGGAACCAGACAAAAATTGCTGCAGCTCGGCTGGGATGTGTTACCCCACCTCCATATTCACCAGATATTGTTCCTTCGGATTTGCACTTATCCAGGTCTCTGCAGAATAGTCTAAATGGTAAAAATTTCAATTCCTTGGATGACGTAAAAAGATACCTTGATGAATTCTTTGCTATGAAATCACCTCAATTCTGGGAAGAGGGTATTCTCAAGTTAAAGGAAAGATGGAGACGCATTGTGCAACAAAATGGTTCATATTTGGATGATTAAAAGTGTAATGTCAAATATTTATTGACCTCTATCTTTCCTTTAAAAATCGGCACGAACTTTCCGGACAACCCAATATATCCGTCAGACAGAATAGGTGTCATGTGATGCAGTGTACGACAAGACGTCTTTTGAATTACAGATTCAATCTATTCGACCCAGTTTCAAGCTGCCCAATTACATTCAATCTGAAGATCAGAAGCATAAGTGTAATTAACTATGTCAAGAGAGAACTTAAATAAAATCATATTCTCGAAACCCCATGGCGCTTAATTTGTGTTATATGTTCTTTGGTACAGATAGCAAATTCTGCAGGTTGACACTTAAATCTTTCTGGTTGATTATACGATTCATGAGGAATAGTTTCACCATCATGATTTCCAAATCCTTATTACATTTAACAGTAACATATTGTTCCATAATTGTTCTTTACTGTTCAAAATTGTTCTAATTCATCAATGACGATCGTATTTTTCCTTATATGCATGGAGTACAGGACCACGATTTCTGGAGTATTTAAAGAATGTTGAATCTGATTTTGGGGTAGATTTGAGAAGTTGAGCATGCTCAGCGATCACGTGGAAGTGTTGTCGTTAACTCCGCAGCCCGAAGGAGCGAATTGTAGTCTGCGTCGGTACAATAGTGCAGTGCATTTCATATGTTGTGGCGAAAATTTTGATGTTGGGGATTGATTCAACGCGTGAGAGAACAAATTATAGACAGCAGAAGGATGAAAAGCAAAATCGGCCTTGAGGAGATTTGGACAAGAGACTCAAAGGACTATATCTGAAAACATTTTATCTGACGTCCTATTAGATGATGACACATATTTTCTCTTGCAGACGAAGTCTCAGTCTCGAAACATCAGATTCCTCTGCTTTCCACTTTTATAAGATTATCCAGCCTCATGAACTTACTTCACTAACACATATCAATTTTAACATTGCGTTGTTTACTGAGACTGTGTGTATCGAAATTGAAGAGAGTTGCATCAAACAATAATATAAAAATGCATTAAAAAAACCCGCTGAAATATAGCTCACGAATGCTTCTATTTTAAAAATATTTACTGATTTACGTGATTGATATATGGGCATGCTTAGACAAATGCTATCCAACCTTCAGTTACTTGCCTGCTGCTTATTTTGTCTTTGAATCGAGAATGGGTGTGTTTACTGATCAAAACGAAGCGAAAACCGGATACCACGCAGTACATTTTTCTTCTACGCATCGACACAAACTAATGAACGCATGCATGCGCACGCATACACACACGTAAATGCACACACACACACACACACACACGTATATATTTACACTAGAAGATATTGACAAAGGTTAATACATAAGGAATATCAGAATCGTCACGTGGAGTGAAATCTAATATGTAGGTTTATACAAGAATCCTTATATATATATATCAATCTATTTTACAGGTCGACCTAATTATCAAAGGAAAATGAAATTTGTTATATCATTTCAAAACAGTATAAAAAATTTTCCTTTCATAATGAGACAGCGTCCGCTTGTAAACAGATACATGTTTGTAAGGTTTCTAGAATAAATCTCCATTTGCACATAAATGTGTGTGTGTGCATGATTGTATTTTCTGCGTCCGCACACATTTTGTGTGGGAAGGTATTATAAACATCTGCAGGAGCAGGTCGCTCCAGTCATCTTTGTTGAGTTTAATATTGGCCAGGAGGAATTCATGTTACTAGACGGTGCCCAATGGATTTTGGGTTCGTCCTTGAATCATAACACTCTACCGTGTGCAGACCGGCCGTTGTAGGTAGATCACTACTCGTCTTCTGGCTTCCTCTTTAAATTCTCTCTGTTGTTAGGTAGCCAGACTGAGGATCTTTCTGTTGCCTCACCCATCGTGCCGGTAGCTTCCTTTTACCCCCCTTTCCATTATTATAATTTCCATACAGTTTGGGCAGGGAGTCTTCTACAGCCAACTGCGAGTATAAATAAACATGCCTGTGAACCCTTCTCGCTGTAGTCCTGCAAATCGTTCTGAGGTTTGTTGCTCTTCTATTCAAAAACCTAAATAAGAACTTTTTACCACCTTTGGAGAAAGAGATCAGCTGCGACCAGGAGTTTGTGCTTCAGTTGGTGTCATCTACTCATCAGTTGTCCTGAACTAGATATGTGTTCGACACATATATGGCCTAGGTAATGTGCATAATTCAAACGAAAAGGATCGTAAAGAAATAACTCAGAGTGACCATAGCTGGTGACGCCTGCCGAGGCAGAAACACCTGCCTTCAGCTCTTCTCTTGCCTCCAAGGCTGTTGTCCTTTCCTTAATGGGGTAACACTTTTGGACAATTTTGGATAATTGATTCTTTAGATTATTATTTTCCATTCTAATCTGAAAATGTTCACAAATGCCCCCGGACGAGTAATTCAATGAATCATAAATCGATCTTGCATGGTATTTATTACACTTTTATTCACCTTTGCTGCTTCAAAAACATGCTGCTAGTGATTCTGAGAAATTTCTTTATTTCGTTTTATGCAATGTGGGCAGAATCGTTAGCACGCCGGACAAAATACTTAGCTCTTTTCCGTCCGTCTTTGCGTTCTCAGTTCAAATTCTGCCGAGGTCAACTTTGTCATTCATCCTTTCGGGGTTGATAAAATGAGTAGCAGTGGAGCGTGGGGTCGATGCACTCGACTTTTCCCCACCTCCAAAATTGCTGGCCTTGTACCAAAATTTGAAACCAATATATATTGGCTTTAAAGCACTAAGCTGGCAGAATCGTTAGCATGCCGGACAAAATGTTTAGCGTCATTTCATCCGTCTTTACGTTTCGAGTACAAATTCCGCCGAGGTTGACTTTGCCTTCCATCATTCAAGGTCGATAAAATAAGTACCAGTTGACTACTGCGGTAGATGTAATCGATTTGTCTCATCTCCTGAAATCGCACGCCTTGCTCCAAAATTTGAAGCATTATATATTCGCTTTACTTTTCATACTGTAGATAAATATAAAAGAGCGAAATTTATTCTTTCCTCAAAACCAATTGTAAAAGATTCAAAGGAAGCTAATTTCTGATCTCGAGCAGGAACATGATAGAAGTTTTAGAATGACGGTGAGCTGGCAGAAACGTTAGCACGCCGGGCGAAATGCGCAGCCGTATTTCGTCTGTCGTTACGCTGTGAGTTCAAATTCCGCCGAGGTCGACTTTGCCTTTCATCCTTTCGGGGTCGATAAATTAAGTACCAGTTGCGCACTGGGGTCGATGGAATCGACTTAATACCTATGTCTGTCCTTGTTTGTCCCCTCTATGTTTAGCCCCTTGTGGGTAATAAAGAAATAGAAATAGGTATATTATATATCCATATGTAGCCTATGTGCATGGGTGTAAAAAGATTTTTATCAAATTATACCTTTCACAAACATTGAAGACGTTTAATCTTACACGACATTTAATCGGAAGCTCTGTTATTGAGACATGCATGCTGTCCTAAAAATCCTAGACAAAATTACTTAGCTTGACTTAGGAACAAAACTTAATTCTATAGAACAGATATCAGAGTCATTTAAACAGATCTCAGGATATTACAGATGTTACATGTGCAATCAAATAAAAGATCTATGTGTTCATTCTACATCAGAGATTCTCCAGCTCTTTTGGGCTACCACCCACTTAACACTCAAGTCACATAACTGCCCCTCCGCACACACATACTCACTACTACAAGCACACTTCCTGCACTAAATTCAAAGCAACTGTATTTCACAAATATAACTTAACCTAATCCACCCATTATCTTGTTGCTTTTACATCCATCGCCCCCGTTGGTCACCTCTCCATCGCTCCATATGACAATCCCATTATCGTCACACTTTACTTGAACGCTCCCTTGATTCTTTCAACCGCTTCCGGGGCAGGGAGGGGGCAGTACTGCCCACTTTGGGAACCACTATACTACCTGCTAGAAGTAGAAGTGGCATCTCTCTTAAATCACATACAAACACCATGAGAAAACAGAACACATTGGAGAGTGTAGTCCTCGAGATACAAAATGGCTTTACACCTTGATCATATGTTAACTTCATCCGAGCAAATCTACGATAGAAAATAATGACAGCAGCTGTTGGTATAATCGTTATAAGAATAGATAGAGCGTATGACAAACTTTAACTTGGTTATATCAGAACTTAGAATACCCGAACAATAAGCAAACTTCAGATCTTTCGTCTACCCATCGCGCAAAAGGAAATTATCAATTTTTTCATATAAATTTTGTCTGAGGTAATGTAATTTGAGAAACTAATTACACTTGGCTGTTCTTATTAACCCGAAGCGACTTTCGTTAACTAGTGATATCTATATCAGCTGGTTACCTGCTGTGTCCCCCTGCTCTTTCATCTGGGCGTCGTCTTTCTTTTGCTATATCAGTTACAAACTGGTTATCTATACTTTTACACACTTTCTATTTACGTATTTCACAGCACATGACAGGCACGAACATGCAGCGCGTATAAAAATACAGGACTAAAGTACTGAATCATCGTGTGAAATGTTTGTGCGTGCGCGTGTATATGTGTGTGTTTGTGTGTGTGTGTGTGTGTGTGTGTGTGTGTGTGTGTGTGTGTTGTGTGTGTGTGTGTGTGTGTGTGTGTGTTGTGTGTGTGTGTGTGTGTGTGTGTGTGTGTGTGTGTGTGTGTGTGTGTGTGTGTAGAAACGTGCGCTCGTCCATGTACGTACGTTTAAAAAACACACAGTCAGCTTTACTGTGTAAATAGAATGCAAAAATATTTACGTACGACAGTGTCTTTGATACCTATTTCTTTATTACCCACAAGGGGCTAAACACCGACAGCTGTGCACTTACGTTTGCAACTTGTATTAACAAGACCAAAGGACTATTTCTCTATGTCATCTTATCCAGAGTTGCAAACAGTAGAATGTTTTTCATTTCAGCCTCTTTAAAAAAATGGCTAAGAATATTGAATACCACCAAGCACTAGAATATATATTGGAAGAAGTTGCTGATGAGAAAACATTTCATTTAGAACAATTATCTGAATTACTACAACATTAAGAAAATATTTTGTCAGGAAATATTAAAGGATGTTTGTTTAGAACGTACATTTGTTTATTTTTAGCGGATTTTTTAGTCTCGATTTTCGGAATTACTTCCACGAATCAACACTCAGTAAATTAATATTCCAGGAGCAAATGCAATTTGTCTGCATTTTCTTAAAACAATTTCTTTAAGATCATGCGAATTCCTGTGAATCTATTTGTTGCACATGTGTTTCAATAAATCTCGTCGAGTCTAGGAATCTCCCCCTCTCTCTCTCTCCCTCCTCTCTCCCTTCCTCTCTCTCTCTTTATCTATCTATCTTATCTATCTGTATGTATACATATATACAAACACACACCCATATATATATATATATATATATATATATATATATATATATATACATATATATATATACACGCACACACGCACACACACACACGCACACACACACACACACACATATATATATATATATTTGTGTGTGTATATGTGTGTGTGTATGTATGTATGTATGTATGTATGTATGTATGTATGTATGTATATAACAATTACACTATCAGCATGTATTTGAAAAACCTATATCAGATTATTAAAAAAGTTTTAAAGTTCTGCCTGCATTTGTATTTACTTTCGGTACAACCTGGGTATGAGTGTGTATGTGTGTGGTTGTGTGTGCGTGTGTGTATGTGTTTGTTTGTGTGCGTTTGTTTGTTTGTGTGTGTGTGTGTGTGTGTGTGTGTGTGTGTGTGTGTGTGCATGTGTGTGTGTGTGCATGTATGTGTGCTAAAAGCAACTAGAACCTGAAGCCGTTTGCCTAGGATACAGCAAGGGAAAATACCCTAGAAGGAAACATACAGATTGGTTGAATACTGGAAAGTGGCCCTGCCAACATTAAAAACAAACAGGAGATCGGCGCCTGAACCGCACTGTATGTCTCGTACTTGTGATCATCAATGGTCTGCTCAGGTGACGCCGAATATCGATCACACAATTGAAACAAGCCATTAATACTTAGAATCTAAAGTACGAACGGGGACGCTTTATGAATACGGCTGTGGGTGCCGATGCAAAACCAACGTTGATATTCGAGAAGCAATCCTATGTTAATACCATCAGCTCAAACCTTCTGGATCATGTTTTCGAAATTCGATATTGAACATGACTTTAGCTTCCAAACGAGTCCAAATAAGCAAATACATGAACATAGAAAAGATTTAATAATATGTAGATATAAGTTTATATGTGTTCATTAGAAAGTGGCTAGGCCTACCTCGTATGTTGAACAGTTCAGCTCTTTATCGTAAAAGAGGTTCGTTGCAGCTACCAATAGCATCAATAGTCGAAATATATAAGCTGGGGAAGATACGGACGGTCATGATGCTGAGAGAATCGAAGGATATGGAAATCAGGCGTAACTCACCAGACGTGAAAACAGCCAGGAAGTGGAAAGCAGAAGCAGAAACTGACGACATGTTGTCTTCTCTTATACACAGAGATATGGTGGGAGCAACACAGAACCATCGGAAAGGGCTTGGTTTTGGCGCAGATCAGTCCAGACCGTTTGCAAGCATGGTGCGGAGTGAACGTAGATCTGTTGTTAGCAATAGCGTCAAAACAAGAGAAGCAAGAGAGAAGAGAGCTTCATTTGATCCGATGTGTTCATCAAGGTCAGATGACGAGATGGGAAGAACATATTGTTGAGAGGAAGATAAGTTGGGATGAGATGTGGAAGTGGACGACATCTCGGCTGAGTTTCCTGATTTGTTCATCTTATGATGTTTTGCCATCACCTACGAATCTAATAAGATGGAACGTCTCACAGAATGACATCTGCAAATGTGGAAAGGTAGGTACACTAAAACATATTCTTTCCAACTGTTCATTAGCATTGAACAGGTATACATGGAGGCACAACTTGGTCCTTCAGGTTATCTTCAATGCTATAAAGAACCAAATTTATCTCAACAACACTGAGAAAAACCGTTGAAAGTACCATCTAGAGATTTCATTACCTTCGTGCGACCAGGTCAGCGGATCCGTTTCAAGAAGAAGATCAAGAAACTTCCTGAGAGAAATGAAAAGTGGAACGGCTATTGGGAGGTAACTGCAGATTTACCTGGGTGCCAGGTTTTCTTTCCCATCCCAGTTACGAAAAAAACAGATATTTTGATGTGGTGTGAAAGAAAGAAAGTTGTAAATATAGTCGAGCTAAAGGTTCCTCATGAAGATAATATGGACGCCGCTCGGGCTCGAAAACTGAACCGTTATGTAATCCTCCTCGAGGAATGTGAAGACGCAGGCTGGAAAGCGGAACATTTTCCTATCGAAGTCGGATGTAGAGGGTTTGTTGGACACAGCGTGAGACGACTGTTGTTATCGCTAGGCCTAACTCATCGTAAAGTCAATACCACCATGACTGATATCCAATCTACAGTGGAGAAGGCTAGCCACTGGATTTGGTTAAAAAGAGACGATGAGCGATGACTAGAAGGATATTGAGTTTAAATTCATAACCAGCTGATCTAGCAAGCGGGGCCTCATATCAGTGATGGGGGACCGGTGCGCATTGATGCCGTCGAGAGGTAGGCCCCGAAACGGCGCGCATTCTCTCCCGATGATCCCATACACTTGCTGGCTTCCGGTATACGGAGCTTTTGACTGCTAGCACTTGCATGTGCAAGTTGTTTGCAAGACATCATATGGCCATATTTGTCAATACGTTAAATCCTCCAAAGCAAAGCAATTGCTAAGACGTTTGGTTATTTCAAATAACTGAAGATCAGGTTATGGATTAACCACCCACTTTTCTGCTTCTTTTGAAGAACAAATATAGAGAAGGTAAACATTTCTTGAAGTAATGAATTAATGCTGATAGGTAGTTTACGGAACCTTTTAGTCAACATAGGCTTTCTACTTGCAAGAAATAAAAATTAAATTTTTACAAACTTAAATCCCATTGTTATATACAACTTACACATTGGATAATGTAACCCCAAGTAACGATAATAATTGGAATAGCCATGATTGTTATGCTTTTGAACATGTGTGTTCAGACTCCTTAAATGAGTTTTAACTGGAGACAAATAACAAGAAGTCAAAATCAACTTCTCCAAGATTTGAACTCACAACGTTGAAATGCAAAACTATATAGAACCATAATGTAATGTGTTTTGTTAGAGTGACCAGCAATTTTTCTAATCCTATCTCTTTAGGCTGTGTAGTATTAGTTTAGATGAGTACGTAGAGCTATTGTTATCTAAACTCAGGTAAGCCAAAAGCAGACATATCCTATTAAGCATTATATTCTATTGACTTGCATTTAATTGTTCAGATGTAAAGTATAGGATGGCTTCTTTTTGTTCTGATAATTATTTAAAGAATTGCTTCACTGCTGTCAATGACACTTGATAAAGTTACTGTAAAGTTACTGCACAATACAGATCAACTGATTAGGCCAAATATTTGACCTTATACCACACGACATTTGAGTCATCGTTTTTAATGTAAGGTTTGCATAAGTCGTGTCATTCTACTGACCAGAGGAGTACGACTTCTTATCACTAACACTGCTTTGCTTTAGATTTGTAATGAACTTTGTCAGAGGGGAAATATTAACCTTAACGACGATTTTTATGAGATAGTAACTGGTAAACGGAGGGTGTCGAAGTTATTGTTGGCTTAAAGATCTTACACGAATGCTCGCTAAAAATACGCAGATCCTTGTAGTGGATTAAATCTACTGTATTAGAATAGGAACAATATTCTGCATAGGATTCTACTCAGTTTCCATGTATGAAAAGCCTATCATATGCATTAGTTCAACCCTAGGCTACGATAGGGGGTCCGAAAAGTAAAACTCGTAGTTGCGACTTCAGAGACACAATTCTTTTTTGACAAAATTATCTGGCTATAATTACATGCTATGATACATGCTATGATACACTTCACTGTACAAAGAAATGAGAGAACTATATAATGGACGTGAGCCTCAATACCTTTGTTTGTTAGATGAAATCCTTCTTTGGTTAAAAAGCAACATAAAAACCTTTCCAATACCGAACTTAGGACCAGATTCATATTGAATTTCAGTATTGCTTCCTGCAAGTAAACAGTCTTCCAGTGAATGAAGCAAAAGTAAAGAGCTTGTTTGTGGTCGGTCGGCGCCCATAAAATAGAAGTTAGATATCTCTCAAAATACTTCTTATCGCCTTTCACAAACGAAAGAGTTAGACTGGATAAGGTTGTCCTACATACACAGTATCTGCAAAACAAAGGGACTGAATGCAGTGACTTTTGATCATAAATTTGTTCAATGGGCACCGATCTTGGATTAAACAACTATACCAACACTGGTTGCTGGTAATAAGATGCTGTTCGGCCTCCAAATCAGTCGTGTTTAAAATTTGTTCCAGCTATGGCTATCAGCGTTTTTTCTTTGTATATCGAGGATTACATTGTCCAGTGAGTTCTACATTAAGACGGTGGTTTTTGCTCTGAGCGAGATTTCTCTCTACTTTCTAACGGTTGGAGACTCTTTATTGTGGTACCTTCATTGACTCGACATATTTTTCAATTAGGAACAATATATATTTGCTATATTAGTGTTATATTCTCACGAGAGAATTTAAAGAACAGTTTCGAGTCTCATTTGAAAAGTATTTCCCTTCATTTACGACGTTAATGCCTTAGAAAAGCATCAGTATTTCAACGTCACACATATCACTATGTTAGAGTAGTTATTTAAAGGACATTCTATAAAACAATGTGTGGAGGCACGTGGTTTAGTGGTTAGGGTGTCAACATCATGATCTTAAGTTTGTGGTTTCGATTTCTGGACCGGGCGACGCGTTGTATTCTTGAGAAAACACTTCATTTCACGTTGCTCCAGTCCACTCAGCTGGCAAAAATGAGTAACGTTGCGATGGACTAGCGTCCCGTCCAGTTGGAGGACACATACGCCATAGAAACCGGAAAACCGGGCCCATGAGCCTGGCTAGGATTTAAAAGGGTGCATTTTATTTTATTATGATAAAACAAAGTAAATATGCGCAGGAGTGGCTGTGTGGTAAGTAGCTTGCTAACCAACCACATGGTTCTGGGTTCAGTCCCACTGCGTGGCATCTTGGGCAAGTGTCTTCTGCTATAGCCCCGGGCCGACCAATGCCTTGTGAGTGGATTTGGTAGACGGAAACTGAAAGAAACCTGTCGTATATATGTATTTATATATGTATGTGTGTGTATGTGTTTGAGTTTCTGTGTTTGTCCTCCTAGCATTGCTTGACAACCGATGCTGGTGTGTTTACGTCCCCGTCACTTAGCGGTTCGGCAAAAGAGATCGATAGAATAAGTACTGGGCTTATAAAGAATAAGTCCAGGGGTCGATTTGCTCGACTAAAGGCGGTGCTCCAGCATGGCCGCAGTGAAATGACTGAAACATGTAAAAGAGTAAAAGAGTAAAGAGTATGCCTAATATTATTGAGTTTATAGTATTTAGTTTGTTTCTGTACATCCATAATTTAAATTTCACATGGATTGACTTTTCGTAATATCCCTTTGAGGTTTAATGAAATAAATGCAAGTTCTGTTCTCGATTGATTTGATAGATTGTAGGCCCTTTGAAAATATTTGTGTCCTTATGGTAATGTCAGTTACTGTATCGCAGATATGAGGAAATGAATTTAAAATGTTAAAATATCGCCTTTTTAAAATCGAAATCTGTCTTTCTTTGAAAAATTCATTAAAGTTTCATATTGAAAACAAACAGCTCTATAAATATGTTTCAATAATGAACTGCATCAAAAGCAAAATAGAATTTTATTTAATTTCACAACCCTCGTATGTTTCTATTCTATTACTTGCTTTAGTTACTAACATGAATAATTAATCACCAGTAGAGAAACAAAGACACACTCACACACATGTATACAAAACACTTTACTCTCTTTCAAATCTGTTTAGATCATGAATTCAATTGAAACAACATTAAATTTTGAATATAAATTCTATAATTTCCGTTCTTCCTTTTAATTTGAAACGTCATCAAGCCAGAAATATTATAAAGAATGCATTAATGTAACAAACTTCAGTAGCAATAACAACAGCAAATGATTTAAATGGAACAATTAATTTCAAAATAATACTAAACACACAAAATGAGCTCCGTATGTTGTTTTTGGGCAGTTTTTTTTGCGGCAATTTATTGTAATAAATCTTTATTAGTATTCAATATTATTAGGTAGAATGATAGTTATCCAAATATTAGCTTATTTAATCAGTTATCGGAGGAGTTGCTAACTTCTTGATATGATGCATACTAATTCATGTCTTTAGTTTGTATATTACCCAGCAATTATAACCAACCTGCCTCACTGCATTCAACGATATTTGTTTCATATTATTGTTAAAATTAGTCATGTGCGTAGGTTTTTGATTTGGCGCTCTTGTTCAATCATGTTCATACATCGCATGTCAGGGAGCTAATTCACAGAGGAAGATCGACACTAGCTATAACATTAGAATGTGACGGATACATATATGATTTTAAAATGTTCAACGAAATCTGTATATATAAAAGGCAGCATGTGTATGTGTGTGTGTATATATGTGTGTGTGTGTATGTGTGTGTGTGTGTACGTGAATGTAATTTATGCACGGCCACAAATTAGCACGCATGTCGCTCCAATTTTAGGAGGACATTCGTCATGGCCCTACCCCAACTTATCTTTTCCAGAGGCACCAGCGAATAGCAGTAAAAATAAATTTTCAACCAAAACTTTTAACAATTTTCAAATCGTACTAATCACTATTGTTTACAAACAGGAATTAAGTCCCCTTCTAGCGACGAGTAAGTTTTTGCTAAGACTTTTGTTGTTTTTTTCCATCGAGGAAAAAAGTGTTTTGTTGATATACGAGCAACACACACACACACACACGAACATGTATGCAGTATGTGTACGTACGTACGTGCGTGTATGTGTGTGTGTGTGCTGCCCATATATATATATATATATATATATATATATATGTGGAGGCGCAATGGCCTAGTGGTTTGGGCAGCGCGGTCGCAGGATCGCGGTTTCGATTCCCAGACCGGGCGTTGTGAGTGTTTATTGAGCGAAAACACCTAAAAGCTCCACGAGGCTCCGGCAGGGGGTGGTGATCCCTGCTGTACTCTTTCACCACTCTTTCTCCCACTCTTTCTTCTGTTGGCCTGCTCACTTAGCCAGCGGGGTGGCGTCATTCGAAGGCTAAAACAATGAGAACGCATTGTGACCAGCGATGTGTAACAACATCTGATGGTCTGGTCGGTCACGTGATCACGTGATATATATATATATACTTAAGACTTAGTTGTTATCTGAACATAACCGCTTCTGACACAGAGAATCGGGAGCCCATTTGGACATTCTATTTTCCTTGCTGGAAGGGTTCCTAACCCATGAGCAAAGCGGGGTCAGATGATGGAATAGTGTTTTCAAAGGGCTGGCATGTGCAACCTGATCACCTATGCCGATCAAACTCCCAACCCATGCGCTCCCGTCGCGACGCTTATTCTGCAGAACTGGGTTGGGTGTGAAAACCAACTTTAAAGTATAACTATAGATGAATTGAATCAGCAATATTTTGTTCGGTTAAGTCCTCTTTGTGGTGAAAAATTAATAAACTGATTCCTTATGGGTTTTCCCATTCAATACGGATAAAAAATCGATAAACCGATACCTTATAGGATTTCCCAATAAAATTGGCTACACCACATTTTCAACCATAACTTTTAGCAATTTTGATGTATTTTGTTCAAACTTGATACCAGCATTACTTAGGGCTCATGAGATCGTTGAATGCTTTAAGTTCTCCAAAACCGAAAAAACAATACAAAAAATCGATGAGTGGAAAATATCGATGAACCGATTCCTTATGGGATTACCCAATCGAGTTGCCTGCAACTCATTTTCAGCCAAAGGTTTACCAATTTCAACGGATTTCGCCCAAATTTAACGTTGATGTTATTTAGTTTGGTTTGAAATAAAGAACTTGATTAACTTAATAATCCTAACTTAATCCCGGGAAAAGGCGGGCTATACTGCTAGTATCTTCTAAATTGCATAGTCTTCTCAAAAAGTGAATGGATACAGTAAACATTGATATGTTATAATAATAGAAAAGTAAGAGCTGGTAGAATCGCTAGCACGCCGGGCAAAATGCTTAACGGAATTTCGTCCGTCATTACCTTCTTAGTTCAAATTCTACCCCTTTCGGGAGTCGAAAAAGTAAGTAGCAGTTGAATACTGGGGTCAATGTAATCGACTTAGCCCTCCACGAAATTGCTGGGTTTGTGCCTAAATTTGAAACCAATAATAGGGTGGCAATCTGATAGAATTTCAGCGCACCGGACAAAATGTTTAGCGGTATTTCGCCTGTCTTTACGTTTTGAGCTCAAATTCTGCGTTGACCTTCATCCTTTCGGGATCGATAAAATAAGTTCGAAGTAATCGGCTACCCAGTTCCTTGAAAATTTCAGGCCTTGTGTCCTATAGTAAAATGAATGATTATCTTACCATAATAGGAAAGCTGTTAGTCAGACTGGAGTGTTTAGTAAGTCTTGTGGTATTTAGTTATGTCCTTATTGCTATAATTTTATATTCATTTTCCTGAATCGACGAAACAGTCAAGTATTAGAGTTAAATCACCTTTGTGTCCTTGTTAGAAATAATTGCTAATCAACTTATTATTTCTAAACCGTTCTGGATATCAATCGCAACTATTTTGTATTTCAACAAATTTAATAAATATCAACGTATTTCCACAAAGAAATCAATCAATAGCTGTACGAGAACTACAAACATCGGTTTTAGAAAGTCGGTTTTGCTCCGTTGAACTTGTGACACACGAACATTATCATTTCATTTCTAAATCTTGTTAGTAATATCAATATTAGAAATGTTTTTCTTCGAAACAGTAATGGAAAACGACATAAAATAACACGCAACATTTTCTTAAGCATTTCTTTATTTTTTCTGGTGTTTGTTTTCTAGATTTTGTCATTAGACTGTAACAATGATGAAACAACGTTGGAACAAATCCATTATTTTGTTTTGCCTATTGTTTCCATTACCTACATTCTAATAATGTGTTATTAGGCCATTGTTTATGACATTCGTCTTTTTATCAAACAATTTGTTGCATGTCCATGTTGTTTTTGATTTATCGGCTTCCCAATTCTTTCTTTTAGCAGCGTGTTTTAAATCCTACTGCTCTGAAATAATTTCTCTGAATATTTTTTCGTGTAATAGAGGCCTGCATATTAATATTGTTGAATAAAATATACGAAATTAAATATGTACGCACTTAAAGTATAAAGAAGATTAAAGTATACGTATGCTGTAAACAAAGTATGATTGACATGCGACTAGATTTATTTCTTCCCTCCTGCTTTCCTTTCTTCCTTCCTTCCTTCCTTCCTTCCTTCCTTCCTTCTTTACTTCTTTGTTTTTTGTTTCTTTCTTTTGTCTTCCTTCCTTCCTGCCTGCTTTCGTTTCTTTCTTTCCTCTTTCTTTCTTTGTTTCTTCCTTTCTTTCCTCCTTTCTTTCATTCTTTCATTCTTCCTTTCATCCTTTCTTTCTTTCTCTCTTTGTTTGTTTGTTTCTTTCATTCTCTTAATCTCTCATCCGATTCTTTCCAATATTTCCACCCAACCTAAGGCGGGATCTAACAGAATCGGTAGGATGCTGGACAAAATGCCTGGCGGCATTTCGTCCGCCTTTGCGTTCTGAGTTCAAATGCCGCCGATATCAACTCTGTCTTTTATCATTTTGGAGTCGATAAAATAAGTACCAGTTGAGTACTGGGGTCGATGTAATCGACTTCCTCCCACCCCCGAAATTGCTGGCCTTGTGAGTGTGTTGTCTTCTTGAAAAAAGGACTTCAAATATATCGCATATAGAAAATTGCGGATTATTTACCACTATTGACGGAGCATCAGCGTACAGTCAGCTCGTAAATTACTGCTGATCGGAGACATTTACAAATGTAGCTACATAATATATAGCATTTGCTGCCATCAAAATTAGCTGCTATATAAATCGACAACGCGTTAATGTTTTATGAAAAATAATATCTCTCTTAAAATGATAATTCAGATATCTTCTGAGTTCTAATTACAAACTTAGCAGTTCGAATATGCTTCAAATTTTCAAATCCGTAAGAAAGTCATCCATTATATTTTGTCATGTACAAAATGTTTCGCTGTAAACAAATTGGTGCAACTACACCAGGTCAGTTCACAGTTTCCTCTAACGCGTCTGCTGGGTGCATGCATTTCGAAGTGATATCTCCTCTTCAGTAACTGATACATGAAGGGAAGACGCTGCGAATTGACACGAGATACTGGTCCTTCAGGGAATTATACGATGATACATTCTAGGAGTTAAATATTAAGTACCAATTAGATATCTAGATGTTACAGGGATAATACATACTGTGTTTGCTTAAGGCTGTTCTGGGGCTAACACAACAGAAATAATAATATCAACAGCAACAACTGCAATTCCTGTACAAAATATAATTGACATCGCTACCATTTTTATCATGCAGGTTATCTTCTGTAATTTCTGGGATGTTTACCAAAATGACGTATATTAAATAAAACCACAGGATATTGGCCAATTGGTTTGTGATTGGCGATGAAATATTTTCTCGTAAACAAAATATGGAAATAATATTTTTTTTATTCTAATATATATTTCTTAATCTTATAAACTTTATTAATTTTTCTCCTTTTCTCTATTGTCACCGCCGTCCGCCATATCATCTTCATCATCGCCATCGTCGTCGTTGTCATCATCATGATCATGATCATCGTCATCACCATCGTCATCACCATCATTAACATCATTATAATCACCACCACCACCACCGTCATCATCATCCAACTTGTTTTCTATATCAGATTCTTCCTATTTCTGCCCTTCTTTCCACTGCTTCATTTATTTCTCATTATTTCACTACCACAATCATCATCGTCTCGTTGTCCTCATCATCATCATCATCACCACCATCATGCACTTCCTGTAAATCAAAATCATCATCATCATGATCATCATTAATTTCACCACCACCACCAACAACAATAACAACAACGACAGCGACTACAACAACAACAACAGAAACAGCAATTTTAGAACCTGCATCTCCATCTCTATCCCGTCCCACTCCTTCTCCTTTTCCTTCCTCTCCTCCTTTTCCTTTCCCTCCTCTTTCCATCATCGTCATCTCATTCTTACCCCCAACTCTCACCCACCTCTTCTTCTTCCTGCCTAATCATATTCTCATCCATCTTCAGTTTACATTTTTTTTTTCTTGTTTGATTGTTTTGTTTATCTTCTTTTCGGAATAAAAAAGTAGTCGTGGGTTAATTTTAATTTAGTCCTGCAAAAAATTCCTTTCATGTTAGGACAGAAAATAAGTAGATAGCTTAATGAAGATGAAACTGCAACAACAAAGTACAAAAAAAAGAGAAAAGAAATAAAAAAAACAACATACAAGATATAAGAAAAAAAAAATCTCGTTTTCCTATCGAGACTGGATTAGATCCTTCTGTAATTTAACTACCAGTTTTCACTGAAATCGATACTAAATACGCTAATACAAATGATAGGAATTGAATTCGGTAGTTTCATTTGGTGGAATTCATCACATTTGATAGTATTTAAACAAGTTTTCTTGTTTTATATAGTTTTTTAATTGTTTTATATTTATTTACTGCTTGATATCGTATCTTATGTTTTACATGTTTCGGTCATTGGACTGCAGCCATTCACCAGTATCATATGCTGCGTACTACATTCAATGATATCTGTTTCATATTACCTGTAATTCAGTGATATCTGCTTCATGTTACTGTTAAAATTAGTCATAATCAACTTTCTACTATAAGCACAAGGCCTGCAATTGTTGAGATAAGGGTCTAGTTGATTGTATCGACCCCGTTTCCCACTGGTACTAACTTCGTCAACCCGAAAGGGTAAAGGGCAAAGTGGAACTGGGCGGAATTTGAACTCAAAACGTAAAGATTTAATGATAATATTGATAATAATCATAATAATAATAATCATAATAATCATAATAATCATAATAATAATAATAATAATAATAATAATAATAATAATAATAATAATAATAATCCTTCCTACTATAGGAACAAAACCTGAAGTTTTGGGGAGAGGGTCAGTCGATTAGATGGTCCCCAGTACGCAAATGGTACTTAATTTATCGACCCCGAAATGATGCAAAGCAGGCCTCTGTGGAATAACCGGTAATTAAAAAGTAACCGAGAGTCTTTCACAATAATAGTAATAGTAATAATAATACTCTTACTCTTTACTATTTTACTTGTTTCAGTCCTTTGACTGCGGCCATACTGGAGCAAAACGACGCCAGGACTTATTCTTTGCAAACCTAGTGCATATTCTATCGGTCTCTTATGCCGAACCTATAAGTTACGGGGACCTAAACACACCACCATACGTTGTCAAGCGATGTTGGGGGGACAAACACAGACACACAAACATATACACACACGGCTTCTATCAGTTTCCGTCTACCAAATCCGCTCACAAGGGTTTGGTCGGCCCGAGGCTATGGTTGAATACATTTAGCCAAGGTGTCACGAAGTGGGACAGAACCCAGAACCATGTAGTTGGTAATCAAGCCACTTACCACACAGCCACTTCTGCGCCTATAATAATAATAAAAAAATAAATTAATAATAATAATAATAATAATAATAAAATAATAATGGGAAAAGGCGAGTATCTAGCGCCTTCGAATAACCAGTGCTCCGGGTAGCTCGTACTCGTTAGCCTAGGAGGAGGACCACTCTGAGTTCAAAACCAGAGAAGTAAGACGCATGCTGCCTTGGCGGACTACCTTGATAGAGGTGATGTCTCGATAAAAACACCGGTTGGTAGTAACTTAAAAACACCTCATTTGTGAGTGAAAATGCCAAGCAAAATAGGTGACAATAACGGTGTGAATGGGACTGGAACCAATGGTGACGGTACAGCACCCGCTAAGGGCCCCACTGTACAGCAGGGTGGGCCTGGTCGTAATCCAGCAACCGCTAGCCATGCTACAAGACATAAGTGGAGTAAACAAGTAAATGTGATGGTTATGGAGCGTTACTACAGAAGCACCCCACTGGCCAAAAATCAGCATTGTTTGGACTTGCAAGAATTCTTCGCAGTGTTCTTAAAATATGACCAGCAAACAAGTGTCACTTTAGTCTGATGGCTATGGACAGCTGACACTTTCCATCATACGCAGAAAAATAAGCTGTGAGTTTTCATCACAACATAATAATAATAATAATAATAATAATAATAATAATAATAATAATAATAATAATAATAACAATAATAATAATAATAATAACAATAATAATAATAATAATAATAATAGATATGAAATTTGGATTAGAAAAATGCGCCAAAGTAACCATGAAAAGAGGAAAACTAGTTAAGAGTAACAACATCACACTAGATGAAGCAAATGAAATAAAAGAATTAGACCAAAGCCAAACTTACAAATACTTAGGAATCCATGAACTAGATAAGACACAACACACACAAATGAAAGAGAAAATAAAAAAAGAATATTATAGACGAGTTAGATCAATACTAAACACAGAGCTCAATGCTAAAAACAAGATAATAGGTATCAACACTTTAGCTGTCCCAGTTATAAGTTACAGCTACAATATCCTTAACTGGACACGAAATGAACTGACCAAAATAGACAGGAAAACAAGAAAAATAATGACAGGATCTAGGATGCATCACCCAAAATCTGACATAGAAAGACTATATATACAACGTATAGAAGGTGGTAGAGGCCTTATACAGCTGGAAAACTACTATAAAATAACCACCATAGGACTGCAAACATATCTACTTCAGAAGGAAGGAAAACTGATCCAGATAGCGGCAAAACACGAGCAAAGCAAAAAACTGTTCTCAGTATTTAAGGAAGCTGACAAATACAAACAAGAAATCATACCACCTAATAAACATGAAGAAGAAGAAGAAGAAGATGAAGAAACAACAAAAGCTATAAAAAAAATGAAATCCAAACTAAAAATAGAACAGCAACGAACCATGATAAAACGATGGCAAGAAAAGCCCCTTCATGGTAAATACTGGACTAAACTAAACGCAAAAGAAATAGACAAAGAAAAATCCCAGCAATGGTTGAGAAGCTCAGGACTCAAAGCAGAAACAGAGGGATTTTTAATTGCAGCACAAGACCAAAGCCTCCCCACCAGAAATTACCAAAAACATGTAATGAAAAGAAATATTACAAGTAACTGCAGAATATGTGGAGATGGACAAGAAACAATAAATCATATTATCTCTAGCTGCCCAGTCTTGGCTAAGAAGGAATATATTCACAGACATGACAGAGTTGGAACTTACATACATTGGAAGCTATGCCAACATTATGGAATAACAACAGAAAAAAGATGGTATAGGCACACACCAGAAAAGGTCACAGAAAACGAGAAAGCAACCATACTCTGGGATATGCCGATACACACAGATAGAGAAATTAAGGCCAACAGACCAGATATAGTTGTCAGAGACCATGAAGAAAAAAAATGCTTTCTAATTGATGTATCAGTACCGGCAGATGACAACGTGCCTCTAAAAGAAATGGAGAAACTCTCAAAATACAAAGACCTGGAAATAGAGGTAACTAGAATGTGGAATCTGAAAACAGAAACAATTCCTATCATAGTAGGTGCATTAGGCATGATAAAAAAATATTCAGACAAATACATAACAAAAACACCAGGACTTACAAACACATATAACATACAGAAAATTGCACTACTAGGCACTGCACACATCCTACGCAGAACACTTTCCATACAATAACCATCAGAGCATCACAACAAATCACAGCACATACCCAAGGCACACAGAGCTGCGCTCGGTAGTGAAGTGAAAGCACGCTATAAAAATAAAAATAAAACTACTGAATAATAATAATAATAATAATACCAGGCTTACCATCCCTACAGGAAGTGCAAAAAATCGTGTTTACTGAACGACTCATGTACTGAGAAGAGCATTATCGCTGTGAAAGCAACATCCATTCATGAATTTAATTATTAATTTTTTAAATACATATTTTAAATAAATAAATAATAATAACAATAATAATAATAATAATGATAATGAATCGTCATCATCCATATCCTTATCATCAACACCACCGCCACGACCACCACTACTACTACAATCGTCTTCACTCTATTCTTCATCATTGTTCTATGGTAATAACTTCATATGCTCAATGACAGTTTTACCAAAGTACTTAATCGTAGAGATACCAGAGACTTCGTAGGCTTAATAATGGTTTTCTAAATGTATTCAATCATCTATATATCACAGACAACATCATAATCCTGTGATCCTTCAAGGGAGGATTACACTGGGACAATTTCCCATTAACTTTAGTTCCAGAGAAAGTTCTGTACGAAACACGGCTAATGTGGCATTCATAAATTGTACAGAACTTCTATAAACTACGCTGTGAATTAATAAATCATGTACAACTGTCTGATTGTATTTGGTGTCCTACTTTCATGGCAGTTACCGTCACAATACACATAATAAGGATTGATTATTGAAATACAAGGTTACACTTTCAATATGAAGGTGAATGGGTCGAGGAGTTATTATGCACTTCTAAATGGTATTAGCAATATAATTGAAGCTAATTGGATTTAGCAGTGAATCGCTTAAAGCAAAGGAATGAGAGCTAAGTACTGGTCATCATTAAGAAATAGGAGCCTCAAATACTTAATTGTATTATACATCGCAGGCCATTTCTTTGTACGGAATAAAGCCAAAAATTGTTAAGCATTATAAAATTAATTTCTCATTAATGCAAGATTTTCTTTCTATGTCTTCAGTCAAAAATATGTGTGTGTGCGTGTATGTGTGTCTGCGTGCGTGTGTGTGTATATGTTCGTATGTATGTATGTATGTATGTATGTATGTATGTATGTATGCATGTATGTATGCATGTATGTATGTATGTATATATATATATATATATGTGTGTATATGGGCAAGTGTCTTCTACTATAGCCTCGGGTCAACCAAAGCCTTGTGAGTGGATTTGGTAGACGGAAACAGAAAGAGGCCCGTCGTATATATATATATATATATGTGTGTGTGTGTGTGTGTGTGTGTGTGTGTGTGTGAGTGTGTGTGTGTGTGTGTGTGTGTGTGTGTGTGTGTGTGTTTGTGTCTCTGTGTTTGTCACACCAACATCGCTTGGCAACCCATGCTGGTGTGTTTACGTCCCCGTAACTTAGCGGCTCGGCAAAAAGGGACCGATAGAATAAGTACTAGGCTTACAAAGAATAAGTGCTGGTGTCGATTTGCTCGACTAAAGGCGGTGCTCCAGCATGGCCACAGTCAAATGACTGAAACAAGTAAAAGAGTAAAAAAAAGAGTATATATATATATATAGACATCCTCTCCATTATGGGACTTCACGGTTACGGAAATGGTAAATTATGACCATTAATTTCAGGATACGGTCAGGTAATTTCGCTCATACGGAAACTTGAATTGCATAGTTTTAAATTGTTAGCCATTAAGAAATTCACTTTTCTTCTTAGCACAATGGCCGCTGGCGTTTCAGTTCAGATCAAAGTATATATTTAACGATTTGGAAAACTGTCATATTACACACATACTTGTACACACATTAACACATAATGCACCTAATGTGAGTACATATAATGTGAGTATAAGAACTATCTATACGAATACCACTACCAACACAACAACCGTAATATACAGTTTAAATTAAACAAACAAATCCATTTCAAATAAAAACTTATAATGTGGTCTCCAAGTTTATTCTGAAATTTGAATGAAATGTCTTTGATCTTAAGTCTATGGAGATTGATTTGAGACTAAACAGCTACAACAATACAATTAGCAAGAACAATATAACCACTACAGCACCAATATCCATCAATTTTTTAATCCAACTGGCTTCAACAGAGAGCAGCATATATATGAATACATATGTGTGCATGAGTGTGTGTTTGTGTGTGTGTGTGTCAGTGTGAGAGTGTGTGTGTGAGTGTTTGTGTATGAGTGTGTGTGTGTTTATGTCTTAAGTTAGAAGTGCAAAGGCCGAATTCTCTGTAAATTCCGGCGAACCATTTCTTAGACAATGCACCGAGTCGCCCAGCGAAATTAGACAACCTTTCTTTTAATGTTAGTGTATCTCCAAGAATACAACGTTTTTGCTCCAGCCAATTTTCAAACAATTTATGAAAGCAATTGACAGGGAGCATATACCTGATTAGAGATTTCTGAAAGGAATTCAACACAATGATGCTGGTGATAAAATAGCTATGTCATGAGATGAAGTGAAACCTTCAACTATGAATAGTGCTTGGATAAGTATATGGCCAAACTTTATCCGTGACATTACAAGTTTTCCTCAAGCAGAAAGACTACATCAAAATCGAAAAAAATATTATGACACTTGCAAAGGTTGTAGGATTTGTAGAAGTCAAAGAGGATGATTGAACTGAGTTGTTAGCTTCCCAGAGTGCTGGAAAACTCAACAAGGTGAGAATTACAGATGAGACAACGGAGGTTCCGCCTACACCACTTAAATGGCTACAAAACATATTGTTGAAGGGCTGGAAATTATAGAGGAAGGTCTGCAGGAATTTGCTGATAATCATATTAATCGTAAACGTAAAATGAAAATTAAAAGATGAGTTAACAATGAGCCAGTTCCTATACTGAGCTGTATAAAGAGATGATGCGTCATCAACAACAAATATTTTTTTAAATAAGTTCTTCATCCTACAAGCTGATGCTGGAGATAATGAACTATACGATGGCAAATGTTAACCCTCAGCCTCATAGTAACTGTCATTCCTTCTCCACACACCCTCAAAAAGTAATCAAGATATTTTGTGGTAAGAACGTATTCTTACGATATTACGGTTCTTAGTTATTTCCTAACTGCGCATGTTTAGACATTGTTATTTTAATGTATAACGGTGGTTGGGTTGTTTGTTCTGTGTTCCTTACTAGTGCTTTTTATATATCTTTTTTTTTGTAAAAGGCCGTAGGGACGCAATTTCAAAAGATAATATGAAAATCAATAAAAAAAAATTCATTTCGCATTACGGAATTTCATTTTAACAGCCAGATATTCAGGATCGCATTACTCCCGTTAGCCAGGGATTCCTCTCCATTCATCCATCCATCCATCCATCCATCCAAACATACATACATACATACATACATACATACATACATACACACACACATATCTATATATATATACATATGTATATATGTATATATATATACACATATTTATACATATATATACATATATATATATACATACATACAAATACATATATATATATATATATATATATATATATATATACATACATACATATATATACATACATATGCATGCAGACAAACACACGCACAAACATATGCGCATTTGCATGTCTATATGAGTATATACAAATATACATATATTGTAAAGTGAAAATTTCAATTAACGTTATTTTCCTTTCACACATCAGAGAACAGTGAATGGCGGAATATGGACACCATCTTATGCGACATAAAATAAAAAAGTTCCATATACATACTCGCACACACACACACACACACACACACACACACACACCACACACACACACACACACACACACACGCACACACACATATATATATACATTGGAAATCAACCTATTACTGAACTCACTACTTTGAAAGTGGGTAAAATTTCCAATGATAAGATTGTTATTTAATGCTGTCATATCAGTGCTTGCAAGGGCCAATAATACTTTAATATAATATAAAAAATACATACATACATAAGAAATAGAATCAGAAATAGAAAATACTTTATGCTGTATTATATATCTGAAAAAAATCAATAGAAATGACCTTTCAGACAATTTTACAATGTTAATAATTAGATGTTTGGAAAAATGATGAGAAAAGCGATTTCTGTTCATTTTCTTCACGTGCGTGTGTGTGTGTGTGTGTGTGTGTGTGTGTGTGCATTTGATAGTTTGTAAGAGTAAGATTGTGGTCTTACTCATGATGTTTTCAAATACATTAGCTGACCAAGCGAAAAGAATTAGGTTTCTATCAAAAATCAGTTTTACAGCACATTAATCAAGTTTTACTCTGAGCTTGGCATATTTTCTAAGGGAGTAGAGGACAGAACTTCATTACACAGGAAGACATTGTACTTTTATCAGAGAAGGTTGTAGCATTAGCAACATTCTCAAGGGCAACAATGCCTCTAGTAAAACAAGCTTATAAAACATGGGAATTGAAACTGTGCTGTGCCACTGGTTTGCTACAATGATTAGATTTATGCACTATACTGCACTTTAAAATCAGATGAACAATTGAGGACAAACCATTACTTTATTAGATGGGTTCTGAAAAAAAAAAACAATAGAAAGTTGAAAAAAAAGAATTCTCCGCTGGTTAGGGGATCTGTGTGTTCGTAAACAAATCCGCTTAAGCAGTAATCTTTCCTCTGCATGCAGGTTACTTTTAAGTCGAGTTAATTGTAACGGTTGTTGATCGATCTCAGAAATGGAGAATAAATAGAATAATTAAACAAAATATCAAAGGGGCAGTATCATGGTCGTCGTCGTTGCCATCGTCATCACCATCACTATCATCATTATCATCATCATAAACAACAATAGCAACAATGATTTTTACTTTATTGGCCACAAAGACGTGGAGATATACAGAAAAAATACAGAGACTTTATGCTTCAGGTTGCATGCAAGACGTGTGAATGAAGGGAAAAGGTATACACAAATAACAATCAAGGTCTTAGATAGCTTAAGATTCACTGTATGTCATGATCCTGCCACTACAACTGCATCGGGTGTGTGTCTTAGGCAAGGTATATAATGCAGAAATGTATATATGTATATATGTATTCATATATGTATTTATGTACGAATATATATATAAATATCTATATATATCGTAGCATAATTGCCACGTGTGGCGTCCTAGACGGGGCTGTGCTGCTGATGTTTATAGCCCCAGGAAGATATCTCTTCCAGCTGGCTAACGACACACATTCTGTTTCCGATTAGTATTTGCGAGGGGAGGTTATCTCTAACCTTACGTGATACAAACGGACTCGAGTTTCTAGGTGGTTACTCGTCCTCAGTGAGTTAATCACCAGCTATTGATGAAAACTCACTGTACGCGCAAAATACTATATGCTTTTTCCAGCGATAAACCATTGCTTATCTCGTAAAAGGATATATGTATATATATTATATATATATATATATATATATATATATATATATATATATATGTATATATATTTATACTGCTGCCACTACTACTACTACAACTACTACTACTAACTCACTTACTCAATAATGATCATAATACGCACATATGGTTGTGATGCGTGTATCTAGTGTACCCTTATCAGACGGGTAGTCATGATGAGTATCTGAGCTTCGTATATTTTACCCCACTGTCACTTTGATGGCATGTACTGCTCTCTCAATAATAATAATAATAATAATAATAATAATAATAATAATAATAGAGATCATGAAGAAAAAAATGCTTTCTAATTGATGTATCAATACCGGCAGATGACAACGTGTCTCTAAAAGAAATGGAGAAACTCTCAAAATACAAAAACCTGGAAATAGAGGTAACTAGAATGTGGAATCTGAAAACAGAAACATTCCTATCATAGTAGGTGCATTAGGCATGATAAAAAAATATTCAGACAAATACATAACAAAAACACCAGGACTTACAAACACATATAACATACAGAAAATTGCACTACTAGGCACTGCACACATCCTACGCAGAACACTTTCCATACAATAACCATCAGAGCATCACAACAAATCACAGCACATACCCAAGGCACACAGAGCTGCGCTCGGTAGTGAAGTGAAAGCACGCTATAAAAATAAAACTACTGAATAATAAATAATAATAATAACAATGCGGAAATGGTACGAAAATTAACCACGAGTCACTGACAACAAGGAACATGAGATACTGCCGCAATTTACAATACAATGTGACTCCCTAATTGAGACTCGGAGACATGATATTGTTGTGGTAAAGGAAAGAAGCGACGAGAAAATGAGAGGGGTGAAGAAATGTAGGAATCGAAGCAAAAGAGGAGAATTGGGTGGGAGGAAGTAGTTGTGAGGGGGAGAAAGGCGAGGTTAGATGAAGAGGGAAGGAGAGTTGAACCAATGTGTCGCAAAGGAGCGAAGAGTGAAGATTAATCATTGTTCACGGTTAAAACGGGTGTCTGGATGTCACCTGTGCAAGGACAATCCGAACACGGACAGGCGTTACAAAAAGTGACTGGTAGAGCGGAAATGGTGCGAGATCGGGGTGTCATTGCCAAGTCGGATGTCTCGTAGGTGCTCCGCGAACCGTTTGCCCGATGTATAGAGAAGGGCAGAAAGAGCAAGCGATGCAATAGAGGACATTGGTAGAAGTGCAGTTGAAGGAGTAGATGATGTGATAGGGTCAATGATGGGTGCTGGTGTGGATGGTGGTGTTGGAGAGGTAAGGGCATGTGCGGCAGCGTGGGCGGGAGCAGGGGAACAAGCCGGCTGGGAGGTTCGGTTAGGGAAGAAGCTGTGGACCAAGAAGTCTCATAGGTTGTGGGCTTATTTGAAGAGGGGACGGGTCGATTAGGGAAGATGTACCAAGTGGAGCAGTCGGACTGGAGTCGCCAGAAGGCTCGGAGAATGTGCGTTAGAGAGGAGGGTAGTAGGGTGGTACGTGAGGGGAAATGGGAGACAGGAGACAGCAGGGCAGCTTCGTGGGGGAGAGAGCAGATGCCCGGTCCACGGAACCTGCTCTGGCAAGGGCGGTGTGGATAGTGGTGAGGATAGTGGATATCCACGTAGAATGAAGTGGCGAGCCATGAGTTGAGACTGGGGAATTGGGAATAGGGGATGGAAAGCTTGGTGTGTTTAGGGTGGGAGGAAGAGAAGTTTAGTTATGAGTGTGAGTCTGTGTGTTTGTAGTGGATGGAGATGGTGAGAGTGGAGTGATGAATGCTGACCGAAATGTCAAGAAAAGAGACAGAGGTGTCCTACATATGCACCTACATATATATATATATATATATATATGTGGTGGGGGTGAGTGTGTGTGTAGTTCTATAAATTATACATTCTGCAACTTCTATATCGATACAAATCTCATGATGGTTGCCTTTTTCATCGAATACCAGCGTGACAGTTTTTTCGATAGTGAATGGTCCGTCGTTCACCTCTTCTCTGCTTGTCAATATGTTTGCCATATCTTCGTAAAGAGCGTAACTCCACTTTATCGATTACACAGGCATACGTCTTCAACAGGAACAGAACTCATTTTCAGCCATCAAATTTTCTTTACACATAAAGTCAACCTGTACCCTACATGTTTTTACACACACCTCACCACTTCGCACACATTATACAGACAACTACATACGTATGTTTACATATGTATACTCAGACACTCACAACCAAATACGCATTCCCACAAAAGCATCGTACTTACACATACTAACGTCATAAATACAAACTCAGGGAGAAGCACACTTTCGTAGCAACTACATAGATGTATAAACAACAACGCAACATAACACCGCCCTATTTATACACTGGTAACACACAGATGCACACATATAAAAAGAGGCAATCACACATGCCTTACCTCACAGACACATATTCGATAAACACTCACATTTTCCTTTACTAAACATCCATGTGTAATAATATTACTACACACTTGGTCATAGCGCATCCATACGCAAACAACTATGCACAAACACACAGACAAATGCACGTTAAGATTGATTAACAATAAACATAAAGCATAAAAAGAAATAAGAACTCCATAAAACTCTAAACATACACTAACACAACCACACACGAAGACACGCATATACGCAGAATATATATATGATTTTTACACAGTTGACTCATATGCGTATGTGTATGCATGTGTGCGTGAGTATATAAATACATACATGTATATGGATATATTTGTGTACACTCCTACACTACCCATATAATAATGTATTTATGCATACATATGAATAAATGTATGCATATTTACATATCCTTGTATGCATATATATGTGTGTGTATACATGTGTGCATGTATGTATGTATGCATGTATGCACACATAATTTTGATTGGACTTGGATTATAGTTTTAACTCATCGGCTTGTATACATGTATACACACTCACAGACACAAACGCACACGCACGCACACGCACGCACACGCACGCACACGCACGCACATACATATAGGCATGTATAGAGAGAGATGTACGTATTTATACGAGAAAAAAATTCATATTACCATAACCTAGCTTAGAAATAGAAGCAATTATCGCCGTGTGCAACTTAAGGCCTTAAAGTGCAGTATATATCAACAATATATATTTTATCCCTCCTATTTTCTTTTATGAGATCCAATGAATTTTCGCTTGAGAACGAAAATTAACCTCTCTTTTCAGACAACCAAAGTGTCTTAGAAGTTTTTACGGGCAAGCTATTTTTGTATTTCAATACCGATCTATTCCAAGCCAGTTCATATATTGAGGACACAGGAAATTATTTCGTAATGGAAATATTTAATCTGATTTCTTTTTTTTTCTGAAGACTTAAATCAACCAATGTTTTCTCCTTAAAGAATTCAAGAGGAAAATATATATAACAAATAAAGCAAGAAATAAAGAATCCAAATAAAATCAATAATAAATAAATCTTAAATATGTTGCTATCGTTTTTTATAGATCGTGATAACCGACTCAATATTTCCAATGTGGTTAAGACAAACCGACGTTGTGGTGGTGAGCCTTTTGCATACTAAATACTCACACATTATGTCCACTTATATGCACAATAGCAAGTCAAAAACCCTTCCCCTAACTAATATCATCCAAGAAATTAGTAGACGAAACTGCCTTTGACGGGTATATAAAATCTAAAATGATATGCAAGAGAGGTAATATGAATAAAGTCAACAAATTGAAATATTTAATGAAAAATGATGTTGATGGAAATGGGCCATATTTTTAAGGACAATTTGAAGAGGCAATGGAAGTCTCGTTATTATTAAGCAATATAAGCATATATATGTTGTTTGTGTTTGTGCGTATATGTGTGTTTGTATGTATATATGTATGCGTATATATATATATATATATATATATATATATATATATATATATATAGAGAGAGAGAGAGAGAGAGAGAGGACTATATTATCCGAGCGGATACTGTGGTAGCTCTCAGGTATGTTCCAGGTTATGGCTAACCAAATCGATTGATATTTAACGTCTATCGTCTATGACTACTCACGCTGTAAATTTTCCCGATTGGTAATTTAATGCTCGCTTCAGCGGATGGTAATATCATCTGGAGTGTATAATGGCAATAATAATAACAATAGAGAATATAGCGACTGGTACATACTCATAATTTATTTCCTTTTATTTTACAATATCAAACAGCATATTTTTATGGTTATGATGAACTACATGTGTTGCCACTGCACAAAATATGGGCAGTTGCATATACAACAGGAGATCGTTATCTACGAAGCTTCGTTCATGGTCTTTAAACCAACTTCCAAGCTAGATATATATGAGGGCACATGACCTAGTGATTAGAGTGCCGTACTCATGATCGCTAGATCGTGGTTTCAGTACTTAGACCTGGTAGTGCATTGTGTTCTTGAGCAAAACACTTCATCTCACGCTGCTCTTCGATCACTTTGACACCTGACGTGTGGTACACACTGCTCCTGTTGAGACGACGTCGATTGAATGGATGGAGTGAGCTAATGTACAGACACTTTGATCATTATAATCAAATCATTTGTGCAGGTCATACGGCAAAAGCTGAACACTCATACGTCGTCTTCGACGGGATAGTCCGTCACGCGCGCACGCACACACACGTGTGTGTGTGTGTGTGTGTGAAGGCGCGTGGCTTAGTGGTTAGGGCATTCCGCTCACGATCGTAAGGTCGTGAGTTCGATTCCCGGCGGCGCGTTGTGTCCTTGCGCAAGACACTTGATTTCACGTTGCTCCAGTCCACTCAACTATCAAAAATGAATAGTACCTGAATTTCAAAGGGCCAGCCTTGCCACACTCTGTATCACGCTGAATCTCCCGGAGAACTACTTGGTACACGTGTCTGGAGTGCTCAGCCACTTGCACATTAATTTTACGAGCAATCTGTTCCGTTGATCGTATCAGCTGGGACCCTCGTCGTCATAACCGACGGTGTGTTCACTCCATATATATATGTATAAGGATACGGATATATATACATGAAGTGTTGTGACGTTGATTGCGTATACAAGCGATAACTTGGATATGTTTTACACAAAGATTGGCTCAGGCTGTGCCTAACTTAATAGCACCGCCTGATAGAATCTACTAAGTCATTTTGAAGTACAGTTTTGTGGTATAATAGTCCTTTCAAGAAGGGAGTTTTGTTGATTGAGAGGTATCCAGAAATAGATGGCTGATCTGGTATCGCTTGAAGAAATGTGTCCAGGTTTCGTTCGAAGGTGATAGGATCCTTTTTCTTTGATGTATTTGGGACAATTTAGAATAGAGCAGGGTTTGTTGAGGAAAAGAAATTGTGCTACAGTGAATTTACTTGTTGTAATCCTGAATTGTGTTGGGGGCGTATAACACGTGACCTCAACCTTGGGTGAATTATAAATCTAATGTTAAGGTCAGTTGGGCAATGCTGGTGGTATTTTCTCTATGTTGTGCAAATGTTGAGTGTTTTACATATTTATTGTACTAAATAGTGTTTCCCATACGTCAGAGCGAGTTGAAAATATTTGGTTAACTAGAATTACATATGCAACCAACAGATTAAACCTCCCTATATGGTTGTTTAAAGTCTGAAAGAAAAATAACTTGGATACTTTCAATGATAATTTTTCAAGTCAATCAAATACATATGTGAGCCTCTAATATATGTGTAATTAATATGCAAACCACTCTCTTAATATATTTTCCTTTAAGACTGTTGTTGAATGTATAATTAACACCACTATTTCACCTGTATTTCAGTATACACTGATCATCTCAAAGTCTCGTCAACTGATAAGAAAAGCGTCAATAAGAAAGTCTTACGTGACTGAGGTATGGCCGTAGCGTTCAGCAGTTACCTCTAAAATTAAGACTAACTCCAGTCTATGGTGTCGTTGCATTCAGTAAATGTCGATTTTCTAATGCTATTAGAATCATCATCGTATGCTTTTAGCTTTTGCATGATTACGAAAGAGTTTCCGCGAGGAAATTTTGGCATTGCTATTCAATGAACTTTAAACATTAAACATTTAGCACTTTATGAATAGGCATAGCTGTGTGTTTAAGATGCTCGTTTTGCAACCATAAAGTTCCGAGAGCAGTATCTTGAGCAAGTATTTTCTATTGTTGCGCCCGAACCGACCATTAGCTTGTGAGCCACGTTTATGCAGAAAATGTGTACATACATATATGTATGTATGTATGTATGTATGTATGTATGTATGTATGTATGTATGTATGTATGTATGTATGTATGTATGTATGTATGTATGTATGCATGTATGTATGTATATATGTATGTATGTATGTAGGTACGTATGTATGTATGTATGTATTCATGTATGTAAGCATGCATGTAAGCATGCACATATGTAAGTATGTGAGTGCGTGCGTGCGGGTGTGTGTGTGTGCGCGTGTGTGTGAGAGAGAGTGTGTGTGTTTGTTTGTGATTTTATAAGCCTCCAACACCGCCTGATAACCAGGCTGGTTTGTAGACATCGCCGCAACATAGCGGTCGGTACAATAAGTACCAGTCTTAGAACAATAAGATTTGTTTGACTAAGCGCGTAAAGACGATGCTCCAGCTTGATCACAGTCCAATGACTAAAACAATTAAAGAGATAAAAAGATAACGATATTTACCTGCGTTTATGCAGTGATAAAGTAGAGAGCTATCGGTTTTGTGTATGGGGTTGTTGGGATTTTTACCGTGAAAAGTGTTACTCTCGTTGTCATCATTAAAAATGAAACAGAATTGTTTAAATCACGGTCAACAAACCGGTTTCTTTTCAAACGATCACGAAGGTGTATTTTAAAAACATGAACAGAAAATGAGAATAAAGTGTGCCCATCCCTTTTTCAAAAGCTTTATAATGAAGGCTCTGTACTATTTTAATTGGCAGAGTGACGAACAAAATGTTTTGCAGTGTCTAGTTATATTGCTTTACCTTCTGAGTTTGATTTCTGTCAAGTCCGAAGGCAGCGTGAAGCAGAATCGTTAGCACGTTGGACAATTAGCTTAGGGGCTTTACGTCTGTCTTTATATTCTGAGCTCAACTTCTGCCGAGGTTGACTACGCCTTTCAACCTTTCGAAGTCGTTAAAATAAGTACTTGTTCAGCACTGGGTCGAAGTAATCGCCAACCCTCTTCTCCCAAATTTGATCCTTGTGTCTATAGTAGAAAGGATTTCAGCCAGATCCGACTTTGCTTTCCCTACCTTCAGCAGACGTGCTCTGTGTCAGATATAATCAACATCGAGTGTGTTTAGTCATGACAAGTATAATGATGTCAATGGCAGTATTACTACATCCAATGGAAACTGAGTTGCGGGTTATGCTGCAGCACACTAAACTGATACATACTAGCACTCACACATTCACACAGGCACGCCTACACACCCACTTACAAGCACGCATACGCATACTGATATTCACACATTCACACCGTTTATGTAAATGTAAGAATTACTCACAGAGTGCATGGAGGTGATTAAGAAGCAATATCGATAGCTTGTCTGGTAATACCAGGGATTTTGCCACAAAAATTGGTGAAGTTACAATAATAATTATTTCTGAAATGTAAACATTGCACATCTCAAATAAAATTTAATTTAACTAATTAATGCTTCCAGAGTCATTGAATCATTAAGATATTCCGTAAAAATAGATTGCCTAGACTACTGAAAATTAAATAAATACACCACACCCACACACAAACACACACACTCAGACACACGTGCACGCACACATGCATATAGTACATTTGAACAGATACAGGAGACTCTCTCATACGTATGTATAGTTTTAATCGATATAAAAATCAATGTATTAAAAATAGCTAAATTTGAATGACGCTCTTAAATGAAATACCAGATGGAATTTCACACTAAGTGATCAAAACTTTTTGCTGCAGGTTTTAAGTGTGGTTTTATTATTCCTGTTGTTGTTTCACCACTCCTCGGTTCTCATGGAGCGGATCTATAATCATAGATATCCGTCATGTTTTTCCCCGATTTTTAGTTTTGCATTTTATGATAATATTGTTATTATAAATGCTTTTTTCTAAAACCTGAAGATGTATGATGGAGAATTGGCAGTTACTGTTAACGTGTACAGTGACCATGTGGAGAATCTGTTGTCAGAACAGCAAATCACGCGTAAGAATTAATAGAAACGCCATTATATAATGTATGTTAGTCGGAAAAGATATCAGTCGGTGAGTTGATTCTAACGTCCGATTAGACTGATAGTAAATTGCTCCACAAGAAACATTATCCGCAAAATGAATTTTATCCATTGCCCCAGATTTGTATAGCAGCTCTGAACATATGCTTAGTGACTTGTATCTGGTATGCAGTACTACAGGGATATTTAGATTCAATTTTGCGTCTATGAGATACTTCTATGCATTTACTCATTTACTCTCATTTACTTGTTTCAGTCATTTGACTGTGGCCATGCTGGAGCACCGCCTTTAGTCGAGGAAATCGACCCCAGGACTTATTCTTTGTAAGCCTAGTACTTATTCTATCAGTCTCTTTTGCTGAACCGCTAAGTTACAGGGACGTAAACACACCAGCATCGGTTGTCAAGCGATGTTGGTGGGGACAAACACAACACACAAACATACACACATATATATATATACAACAGGCTTCTTTCAGTTTCCGTCTACCAAATCCACTCGTTGCTATAGTAGAATACACTTGCCCAAGGTACCACGCAGTGGGACTGAACCCGGAACCATGTGGTTCGTAAGCAAGCTACTTACCACACAGCCACTCCTACGCATTTTGTGCAAATAATTAATATGTAAGAAATGTATATTGTATTATTCAGCCAAGGTAATCCAATAAGATAACAACCTGAGATTGAGTGTTAATGCCTGGTGAGAATGGTATTATGTGGACCGTTGTAATTTTTGCATTGTATATGGATTAAATCTAAACCAAGGCTCTGAATTTCTAAAGCAGAACTGAACATGGCGTTTACCTTCTCTTTTTACTGAGTACTAGAGCAAAATTTCGGTTCGTGGTTGAGTCTAGTAGACATTTTCAGATAAAAGCAACACTCTTTGCTACTTCAAAGTTGCCGTTCTTTAATGAGCGCTGCATTAGTTTTGTAAAAAGCATTTTCACTAGCACTGTTAAAGAAGTAATCTAATGACAAATTGAGCTAAGAAGAGAACTGTAGCTAACAAATGAACCACTACGAGGTCGCAAGATATGCTTGGAACAACAGTAAAATGAGAAGACACACATGTTAATGTTCTCAATCTACAATCCCCACCATCAAAAACAAACAAACACAAAAAAGACAAATACAGGACGTTGTCACTGAAACGCCGTAGATCATTGCCTGCTCACTGCGCAATAGTGACAACAGTAATCTCAATACGTGCATATGCAATATTCATCAACTTCTGTAGAGATTACAGATCAAGCACTGAAGAATATATTATATTGTTTTGCTTCCTCTTATAAATCATAGCCAAACCTCTTTAGCATGGAATAACAAATTAGAAAATGTAGCACTTGAAATACTGTGCGTGAATAAAAAGGTTGGATGATCACGACTAGAATGCTTATGACGATATGTATACTAGATGAGGACCAACACTGAGCTAAACAACAGCATCGAGATTACAGGAGAGAAATTTTAGAATGATAGTGCAAAGATTTAAGCCTTCATTGAAAATTGAGAAACATTGTTTTCTGTATGCGGGCAGTTTCGAATATAACTTTGTATTTGTGCATTGTACAAGATTGTACAAGATTTTCCTTTAAAGGCCATTATTATTAATTTATTTTATCTGTATTTATCTTGATATCATTAAATTGTAGCGTTCTTTGAATAAGTTGATCAAAAGAACACAATCGCCAAATAAATTCATGTACTAATTTCTTTGACAGGGCTTCTCTAATATTTTATGTGTAAATATAAAGTTATCACTTGTTATCAGTCTCATAATTTGGATAAAATCTGCTACAAACAACATCAGTGGTTATTTTATTCTTAATGGTCATACTAATCAATTTTTCACTTAAGTTTACTCAAACAGATAAATCGTATTTTAATAACATTTGATAATAGTCTAATTATTGTTCACAACTGATACGCTTGTGTGGAAGCTAACAAAATATTTGATTTCGCTAACTGATTGTAGAAAAATAGAGGATGTTACGCGGACTTCGTCGTTTATAAATATAGGAAGTTTCCCTTATATTTGAAATCAATAGTACGAATATGTTATTCAGTGTGATGTGTGTATTCACACGAATACATGTATATATATATATATATATATATATATATATACATACACTAACGCATTATATACTGATGTATGCATATATTTATGTGCATATATATGTATGTATGTGTGTGTGAATATATATGTGTATACACATGTATACATATGTGTGCGTATATATTTGTGTATATATACATATGTGTGTGTGTGTGTGTGTGTGTGTGTGTGTGTGTGTGTGTGTTGTGTGTGTGTGTGTGTGTGTGTGTTCGTAGGCACGTAGCCTAATGGCTTCTGTGCGATACTATAGTGGCTAGACTGTTTCATACATGATCGCAGGATCGGGGAGTCGATTTCGAGACCGGCGTTGATTTCTTGCGAAACAAATATACGGTTTAACACTACACCAGTTCGCTTAGCTATTAAACGGTAACTCCGTGACGGACTATTATTCTGTTCAGAGAGAATGTTAGCCTGCCCGCCAAACGAGCGGGATGGCATCGTTCAAAACAAGAAAGTCCTTTTCTCCTGTGATTTGCAACAACGTCCGATAGTCTTGTCGATGCAGTTTTATACACACACACACACAACACACACACACACACACACACACACACACACACACACACACACACATACATATACATATATATATATATATATATATATATATATATATATATATTATATATATACTCAAACGGGGTAGAATATGTCAGAATTTATGTCAAAGCCTCAGGCTTTAATATATTTATATTAAGAATTCAAAAATCTAAGGGATCTTTCGCATACTTAAGGAATAAGGAAATTCGTCTAAAGAAACAAACGTATACACTCATCTAGTGAAACCGTGGCTATACTTGATTGCCCCGTTGTCTTCTGAAAGTCATCACCATTCGAACATTTTGAGCTAAGGCTCGTTGGCGCTTACACCAGCATGTTATATATATATATATATATATATATATATATATATATATATATATATATACATATATATATATATATATATTCTCTCTTTTTGTTAAGTTCATGATCAGAGGAATCTTGTATTTTGGGGTCGGACATGAAGCCTTTAAATAGTCATTGGCAAGGATATGTTTAAAGCAAAAAACTGGCAACCATATTTAGTGATATTATTAATCTACTGGTTTATATGAGAATTTTTTACTTTTCCTCTCAACAAGGAGTCTGCGATGTTTCTTCTACTCGTTAGCTGAGGCCAACTCCTACTCTAGGATGTTATAATTCTGATGTTCCTATACACCTTCGCCAAAACAGTTACTTATAAAATCAAATTAATTATTAACTGTTGGCTTACGATTTCACCAGCCTCTGCGCCAACATACTGTAATGCATTCGTTCTTGCTAAATAAGATAGAACGGCTTGAGCTCGGTTTAGCTTTGAACGTTTTTGATGTAATGGTTTTGAATTTCAATGTGAATTGTATGATTTAACAGAAGTATTTCGTGATTGATTAGTAAAATGTACGATATTATATAGGAAGAATTTGCATCGATTTTTTTTACTTTAGATATGTCTAGAATGATATGTCATATCAGTGGGGTTTTTCGTTTATTAAATTTTATGGAGGATGTTGTATGAAATCATACTGCTTTATGTCATAGGTTTATTCAAAATCAATAATGAACTCAAAAGCAAAACTAATCTCAACCGGAAGGATACGGCAGAACATATTTGCAATCTAACTCCAGAACAATGTACATAGTATCGGTGACTGACTTTGTGACTAATATCTGTCGAAGGCTGCTGTATGAAAGTCAAACTGTCTGAAAATTGCTTTCAAATTATGGCACAAGGCCGGCACTTTTGGAGAAAGGGGTAAGTCGATTAAATTGACCCTCGTTCAACTGGTAGTTATTTTATCGATCCTAAGAGGACGAAAGGCAAAGTCGACCTCAGCAGAATTTGAACTCAGAAAGTGATGATTGACGAAATACTATTAAGCATTTGCCCGGCGTGTACACGATTCTGCCAGCTCGTCGCCTTAAATCTCCGGACTATTAGCACAAAATAACTTCTTTGGTTAAGCTTGCTCTGAATTGACCGACTCGATTACCACACCTGTCACGATTGGCTCAGCATTCTGGAAGTCTCAAAGACAATAACCCATACTTGAGCAGACCTTATCGACGAAGAGGGTTTGTTTTCTTTTCCTTTGCTGGAGTATGTGACTAATAAATTCTTAGCTATATCTGCAAGATTATCCTGCAAAAAGCAGGCTTCTCTTGCTGATGCCATATAGTCTTTGTTCTGGCTAAACATGTTTTCCGGAAAATATAACAAACAACCTATAACATACTGGTATAAGCGCCAACGAGTCTTAGCTCAAAATGTTCTAACGGCGATGGCTTCCAAAAGACAATGTGGCTATCAAGAATAGCTTCGATTTCACGAGATGAGTGTGTACATCTGTTTCTATAGACGAATTTTTTTATTCCTTAAGTATGCGGAAGATCCCTTAGATTTTTGCGTTCTTGATATAAATACATTTAAGACTGAGGCTTTGACATAAAGTCTAACATATTCTGCCACGTTTATGAGTGTGTGTGTATGCATATATCTATGCATACGTACGAGTATGTGTGTATAGATATATATACGTATACGTGTGTTTTGTGAATATATATATATATATATATATATATATATATATATATATATATGTGTGTGTGTGTGTGTGTGTGTGTATGTGTGTGTGTGCGCGTTTATGTGTGAATGTGCGTGTGTGTATGTGTGTGTATGTGCGTGTGCGTGGAGAGAGAGAGAGTGAGAGAAAAATGTGTTTACTTATCTGTGTGTCTGAAGGTAAAATATCTATAGGCGGTGAACAGCATTCCTATTAATACTGATTTCAAATGTTGGCACAAAGCCAGCAATTCAGTGGAGGGGGATAAGTCGATTTAAATTGATTTCAGTATTTCATTGGCATTTATCTTTGTCGACCCCGGAAGGAAGAAAGGCAAAGTCTACTTCTGCGAAATTTGAACGCAAGACGTAAAGACTGAAAAACTGCCGCAAAGCATTTCATCCGACCTCCTACCAATTCTGCAAGCTCACCGACTTTGGTTTCAAAATTTAACACAAGATCATCAATTTCAGGGGTAAGTGTAAATCGATTACATCAACCCAAGCTTTCTGCTGCTACTTGTTTTATCGATCCCGCTGAGTGCGAGGAAGTAGGAGGGGGGAGAGAGGCACGGGGAGGAGGTTAGATGAAGAGGGAAGGAGAGTTGAGCCCAACTGGCGTAAAGGAGGGAAGAGAGAAGATTAATCCCTGTTCACGGCGCAAACGGGAGTCAGGATGGCCTCTGTGCAAAGTCGACTACGGGGGAATTTGAACTCAGAACGTAATGACGGTCAAAATGGCTCTAACGATTCCGCCAGTTCACCCACTTATATTGATGGTATTTCTAAATCTTGTGATTCTTTTTTTATCAAACATTCAACTTTATTATTTTCTTAGTTATTAGAATATGTATTCATTAAAATCAGTTTGATAATACTTTTGTAGACGTCGATACGTTTATCGTACAGATGTACACTATACGTTTATCGTATCAATTAATCTGCGAATTTTGTATTTTGATTATGATAAAAATAAATTCGGTGTGTTTTTGCTCGCTTAGAAAATAGCACAAATTGAATTTCATTAATTCAATATCAAGTCAATATGTAAAAGTTTTGCGGAAGGAAGACCAGAAAACATTTCTTATTGAAGATATTTGATACGAAAGCAAAATTTTCTCACAAACTGAAAGATGTATAATAAATTGAAATATTTCTCAATTTTCAATTAGGTGACGTCAAACTCAAGAGACTATCGATTTACTTATCAGCTTTTCTAACTCGTAATACTTGATGAAGCTAATTGTTTGAGTGGTTGTAAGAACCAAGCTATATTTCCTTTCTTGTAGTTGAATGTTGAAATAATATCGTTTTATGAGTAGACTGGTGCAAATTCTGACAACACAAACATCCGGTCTTTCGGAAATAGTAAGGGATTTGTTGCATGAGTGTATATCTACACACAAACACACACACGCACGCACACAGATAAAAACACACACATGCACAGGCACGTACACACACGCACACAAACACACACACATACGCACACACACACACACACATAAACACACACAGATAAACACACACTCGTGCACACGCACACAAACAGGAGCGCGCACGCACACTCAGACACACACGCACACCCACACACCTACTCACATTCATACTTGCACACACACACACACACACTCATGTACTTATAGGTTAACTCAGCTGGCGTCGGTATCGACTGATATGAAACTTGCTTTCATTTATGCTGTTTCAGTCAGCTAACACGAAACTTATTCATATAAAATACTCATTATTGAAACAGCACTGACAAGCATTCGCATATATCCATTATACAGACATATATAAACATATAATCATTTAAAAAAATCTTAAGAAACAAACACGCACATAGTTGATATAGTCATTGTTCAGCGACTATATATATACATACATATATATATATATATATGTATATAATATATACACATATATATATATACATATATATATTATATTAAATTAGAGATAAAACCACTATTAGGCAAATCATGCGATGAAAAACTTAAGCCAATACATAAGATTATTTAATTTATATTATTTAAATATATAACAAAATTATTAAAAAATATAATTAATATAACACTACGATCGTTTCATGGCTGTTAATTTCTTTAAATTTTCGAGTTACAGTCATTTGACTGCGGCCATGCTGGAGCACCGTCTTTAGTCGAGCAAATCGACCCCGGGACTTATTCTTTGTAAGCCCAGTACTTATTCTATCGGTCTCTTTTGCCGAACCGCTAAGTGGCGGGGACGTAAACACACCAGCATCGGTTGTCAAGCAATGCTAGGGCGACAAACACAGACACACAAACACACATATACATATATATATATATATATATATATATATATATATATATATATATATATATATATATGTGTGTGTGTGTGTATATACGACAGGCTTCTTTCAGTTTCCGTCTACCAAATCTACTCACAAGGCATGGTCGGCCCGGGGCTATAGCAGAAGACACTTGCCCAAAATGCCACGCAGTGGGACTGAATCCGGAACCATGTGGTTGGTTAGCAAGCTACTTACCACAGAGCCACTCCTGCGCCTATAAAAAAAATGGAACACTTCACGAATTTGCGTGTCATCCTTGCGCAGGGGCCATGCTAATCTTCTCTGTATCGTTCCAATTTTAGCATATGTACTGCCGAAGCAGTATATATATATATATATATATATATATATATATATATATGTGTGTGTGTGTATATACGACAGGCTTCTTTCAGTTTCCGTCTACCAAATCTACTCACAAGGCACTGGTCGGCCCGGGGCTATAGCAGAAGACACTTGCCCAAAATGCCACGCAGTGGGACTGAATCCGGAACCATGTGGTTGGTTAGCAAGCTACTTACCACAGAGCCACTCCTGCGCCTATAAAAAAAATGGAACACTTCACGAATTTGCGTGTCATCCTTGCGCAGGGGCCATGCTAATCTTCTCTGTATCGTTCCAATTTTAGCATATGTACTGCCGAAGCAGTATATATATATATATATATATATATATATATATACAAGACACATAACAGTTATTCGTAAAATTGTGTTCGAATGTGTGTGTGTGTATGTGTGTGTGTGTTTGTGTGTGTGCGCGCGCGTGTGTGTGTGTGTGCGTGTTTGTATGTGTGTGTGAGTGTGTGTGTGTGTGTGTGTGTGTGATGCTGATGGCGCTATCTCGTCATCCAAGGGATAATGATATCTTGTCATCACAACGTTTGTGTGCTTGTGAACACGTGAAAGACTTCTGAGATATATTTCAAATGCTTAATATAAGACTGCTCATATGCTAGAGGACAGCGCTTGTTTTGTCAGGAACAGACACATTTGATCTCCATCATAATTCGTCTTGTAACTCTAAAAGCGGTGTGAAAGTTGTTCCCGGTTTGAGACCATCAGTAGTATCACTGACACTAGCAAAGAGCTGTAGACTCATCTTTCATAGCTGAAGATGGCCCAATTCAGTTTCCGATTGAAGCTGTTCTTGTGCCTCTAGCTTGAGCAACCATAGTTAAACAAGCCTTGATTTAGCTCGCCGTAGAATACTTGTCACAGTATTCAGAGTATTTCTATACCGAACAGTTGGTTTATCCATGAATGTTGGGTTTTCGATGCCGGTGAAATTGACTGTTTAGGACGGTAGGATAGTAAACAGAGCCTCATCAGCCAATTTGAATAGTGAAATTACGTAGCGGTCAGTATTGGAATTAGTCTGGTTTTTCCAACAGTCAATCATACCAAGTCCGTGACTCACAAGCAATAGAATGTATTATGTATGTATGCATGCATATATACATGTATGTATGATTAAATGTATGCGTGTATCGCCACCACCCACTGCCGGAGCAGTGAGTGTTTATTTCGCTCAATAAACACTCACAACACCCGATCTAGGAATCGAAACCGCGATCCTACAATCGCGAATCCGCTGCCCTAACCACTGGACCATTGCGCCTCCACACACACACACACACACACACACACATATATATATATATATAATATATATATACACACGCACACACACACACACACACATATATATATATATGATGAGTACGGGACTCGTTTATATGCTGTAATCTTTGCAACTTTTAATAAAACCTGTCCTTGTATGAAACGATCGTACTAAAAACCTATCCATTCTTGTTGCTTCTTTCTCGCTTATAATCACCCCACATTACTGTATTGTTAAATCAGTATAGTTTTTTTTGGTGCATCTAAGTTAGGTACCATATTCAAGTAAATTCATTTAAATTAACTTGAATCTTTATTGCTCTTTGAATATATATATATATATATATATAGAAAGATGAATAATCTTGTAGTAGATTAATCAACAGTTTAACCGATACCTTAGTAGCAAAAATCACAGCAGTAATTTCAATTCACCAATAATGTTTTATATATATATATATAATATATATATATATATTCGTGGGATATTTGCTTTTTTGATTGGGGACTGCTGGAGATGCCATCTCCATTTATTTACGGCGTAAGAGTGGCGAGACAGAGAGGAAGAGAGGAAGAAATATAAGTGAGGGTTAAGATTCTCTTTTGGGGGAGAGTACTGTTCCAGGGCTTATTATATTTATATATTGAGAATAATGAGGTCGTCAGAATATTGAACGATTATATATATTTTTATTTACATTTTTAGTGCCTTCTTCCGTTATCGGATTTATCAAAAAATTGGTTTATTGTAAGTTTGCTTCGCCTTTTAATGTAAAATTGAAACTGATGTTTTAGAAAGAGAGAGAGAGAGAGAGAGAAAGAGAGAGAGAGAGAGAGAAAGAAAGAGAGAGAGAGAGTGAGTGAGTGAGAGAACGGAGAGCGAGAAAGATAGAGGGAAAAGGAAAGAGAGGAGCAAATTAGAAAGGTGCAGGGTGAGAGAGGAGGAAAGAGTGGGAGATAGTGAAGATAGAGAAGAGAAAAGAAAGTAGGATTGTTTTGGGGTTTGCAGAGGAAGGGAGAAGAACGAAGAAAAAACATTTGAGAAGGAGGGGGAGGTAAAGGAAGCGTGGATTTTATATCAGTGTGGTTAAACTTGCTTCATTAAGATTCGATATGTTGTTTTTTTTCTTAATGATCTTTTGGGTGGGGAAGGAAAGGAAATTTTTATACAAGTGGTCGACGTTTTTAATTGAAAGACCAGATGTTGCTTTTGATTTTCTCCAGTAAGAATTATAATTACATTTCAAGGTCTTGCTTTTTTAAAATTCTTTTGCATTCATTAAAGTAACGAAGAGAATATGGTTGTATGGATGTGGTCAGTTGTTTTTGGTTAGAGTTCCAGATGTTTTTGATTTAGCCGTGTATGGCTATGTTTTTGAAAGAGTGATTTTAAATTAACTATAAGGTGTGATTTTAAATACAGTCTGAGAAATGTTTAAGTGTAGCAAAGTGTTTCTCTATTATAAATATGGTGATCTGAATTTCTTTAAAAATATCTTAAATATGATCTGCCTTCCTTGAATTATCTATATCCACATATTTCCAGATCAACCGTTTAATATC
>NC_043002.1:53566098-53571098 GCF_006345805.1 Octopus sinensis | reverse complement strand
ATAGGGAATATAGATGAAAGGATATGCACAATATTTCAGAAACAGCTTTATGACTATATACTTTTGCCATATAAATATACAGAAGACTTTTCACAACCTTGACTATATATATATATTAGGCAAAATGAGATGACAAAGTCAAGGCGGTGAAAAGTGTTCAGAACATTTATATGGTAAAAGTATATAGTCATAGAGCTGTTTCTGGGATATTGTGCATATCTTTTCCTCTATATTCCCTATCTCCTCCTTTTCCATAATAACTCCTTATTTCGAACTCAAATATTTACCTGTATTTAACCATCTTACATTGTCACTGATGAAGGGATATCCACAATATCCCAGAAACAGCTGTAAGACTATATCTATATCTTTTTCCTTATAAATGTCCTGAAAACTCCTTACAGCCTTAGTTTTGTTATCCCATTTTGCCTAATATATATACGCATGCTAATACAAGACCCACATTAACTTCGTATCACTATCGAACCAAGAGTTTAACTACGGTTTGGCCATAACACTTGCTTAGCGTTGCCTGCCCCTCTTTGGGTCTTCTAGATACCAATACCTCTTATATATACATACTTACATATATATATATATGTATATATATATATATATATATATATATATATATTATATATATATATATATATATTATATATATATATATATGCATGTATTTGTGTGCCTGTGTTTTCCTTTCCACCACCACCATCGCTTGACAACCGATTTTGGTGTATTTACGTTCCCATAACTTAGCGGTTCTGTAAAAGAGAACGATAGAATAAGTACTCGGTTTACAACGAATAATACCTGGGGGCAATTTGGTCGAATAAATACGATGTTCCAGCATGGCCTCTGTCAAATGACTGAAACAAGTAAAAGAATAAAAGAGAAAAATGAAACGAAACAGAATTATGTTACCAAAATATTAAGCATGATACTTGTGGAATTATGATATAGAGCAAAAGATGTCTGGCAAAACAATCATTAATCACATATAAAGAAATAGAATACAAATGGCTGAAAGAAAACAATGAAATATAAAAGAAGACCGAAAACAAATTAAATGAGAAATAAACAGAAAGTAAATGTTACAACTTAACAGTACAAATGTTGTGCATGATGGATTGTGTTTTCACCTTTATTTTCAGGTTTTCTTTTACGCATTTCTTTCAATATATTTCTTACCTTCAGCTTTCTTTTTCTTCTCTTGCTTGCTTTCTGTTCTCCCTTTCTGTTTACATGCGATAATCATTTTTACAGACAATTTAAAAATATATTTCGCTTTTCTGTGTTTCTCATTCGTAAGCCCTAATTTAATTGTTATTTACTTCACTTTTATTATATATAAGCATAGGTTTGGTGGAGCCAGCAACAGATGTAAAATTCAATACGTAAGAGTACGTATATGGATATTCGGTGTGTTCGGCTGAAAAACACGCAAATCGTTCAAAAGACTAGAGCTACATGCATTCTGGTTTTAGTGCATGAATCTCTCGACTCTAGAGTCATTTTCTGTTACTTTACAGTCGAATTATATATACATACATACACATTTGTGTTTTGTGTGTGCGTGTATGCGTGTGTGTGTAAAAATGAATAGCAATGGCTTTTATATTTTTCCATTTTAATAATTAGATGCTTATAAGTTATTAGGTGCGGAAAGAAAAAGAGACTAAAACCAGGCGCATGCCTCCCTCCTTAAGCACTTTGTAGAAATCCTGCCCGGCTAACTAAATTGTTTATCAATCCATATGACAGGCACAATTTGTAAATCCGAGGTCGAACGCTTATTAAATTCTATTTATTTAGCTTGCACGCGTTTCAAATATACTGGCATAATCCAAGCGCTGCACTTGGCTACATGCATATTCAACTGATTCTGCATTTGATGGACAAAAGTACCAAAGTACCATAAAAAACCATGCTAAATTTTTTAATAGCCAGAATTCTGTCATTGAAAAGTTTAACATGCCTCCTAATTCTTCTTTGTCTATTATATTTTAGTCGATGAATTATGCATAAAACAACGCATGGGTTATGTCAGCTTAAGACGTCATTGATAATATCGCCTCCTCATTTTCATTTCTTTTTCTATATCAATATATACATATACTCACATAAACACATCTTTTTGATGCACATACATATGCATATGCATATCCATATACATATATATGTATGCATGTGTTTATATTGATTATATTGTTGTGTTTATGTATATAAATATACATATATATATATATGTGTGTGTGTGTGTGTGTGTGTATGTATGTGTGTGTGTGTGTGTGTATGTGTGTGTGTCTGTATGTGTGTGTGTGTGTGTGTGTGTGTGTGTGTTACAATACCGCACTGTAAATAACTGCATTTAACTCGAATAGGTTATATCATTTGGTAAAATGGCCAACCGGTATATTCTAGGTTTTGTCCATAATCACAGTTAAAATTCCTCCGGAATTAATTGTTCACATGGTTACAGCACGAAAAGCTTTCTGTACATATTATTCTCCTTCATCAATAAAAGATGTCCCAAAAATCCTTGTCTCACTGGTAGCTATCAAATCTAAAGCTTGTGACCTGTGCTAGTTAAGTAAGTACTATTTCCAAGGCGATTCTAGACTGCGCACATGCTCGCATCCAGTTTGCAGTGCTCATATGTTGGCGGCACAAAGAAGGAAACATTGTAGTTACTCAACATTTGAGTCAATCGTACAGTTTGTGTTTTTATGCTTTCTAAACAGTTCTCTGCAGTATTGTATAAACAATTTTCACTTTAAAGCTATCCGCGTCATGTGGGAATTTCTCACTAGAAACCAGTCGATTACCGCCTCCGAGAAATGTTGGTCTGTGTTCTCTCAACTGATTTGTATTCCTCTGTCACTTGAGGATAAAGTCCTCAATCTCAATGTCCACATTTTGGTGAAAATTGAAGCGAAGGAATGTCTAAGCGTGTTGTTGCAACTGATGTTGTTCAGGTTGTTGTAGGTGCACATATACCTGATTTTGTGAACTATTCTTTTGTTTGTGTTTCTGCTGTTTTGCTGAGGATTTTGTGTTTTTGCTTTTAACATTGCTGATATTGTGGTGCCACTAGTGGACACCTGTGGCTGTTTTGCGCGCTCTTTAGAGGACCGCCGACTTTTCTCCTTCTAATACAGAAGAACCACACTCTTTAATCGCTCCCCTTCTCTTTTCTCCGAAGAGTACGGTTGACTATTTTCTAATCTTTAACTCCGCTTCATTATTTGATAAGAATTTGTAGTAATATGTGCTTTAGTTATATGAGGAGCGAAGGTGTCGGTACATACATGCATGTTTTTGTTATTCTAGGAAGAAAGCTTCCAGGTAGTTATTACGACCACATGTGAAGCAACTGAGTTTTCTGCCTTGTACTACTATTCTCTGCAATGTAATATAACTACGTAATACTGTTGCCTTTCGAAGATCTCCAAAACATGGAGAACCATTAAGACCACATCCAAACACATGTCTTTATATCATTTCCATTGTCACCATCTCTCCGCACAGTATCTCAAAAGTAATGACATGCAATGTATCTGTTCATGACTTTTTTTATTCCCCTTTTACTTTACTGCAGAGTCAGTCTTTTAGGCAGCCGTGTGGAGAACCAGTTGTACCTGTCTTCTCGTCTCATCCTCAATCTTAAAGAATAGATAAGTGCTTCCACATAATCCTAAATCATTTTAAGAAACACACCACCGACAAAATCGACACTCAGATCTCTCTCCCTCTCCACCTTCGCGTATATGGAAACTCTTGTTATGCAGGAGAGAAAATTTCATAGGGGAGAAGAAGATCTCTATTCCCCAAATTTTCATTTTGCTATGGTCGCCTCTTATCGAGGACATCCTGTAAAATAACTATCGCAAAAGTTAAAGTTTTGTTGGTATTGTTTTTTTTGGTGCTGATATCGTTACTGTTTATATTGCCTTGTTTTTATTTATACCGAACATTTTCATATCTTGTTTCTCATTTAAATTAATACTTTTCATTGACAATCTATTTTCCTGTTTTCCATTATCCACCTGTTTGTGTTTGAATACTGGTCTGCTTGTTTTTTTTTCTTTCTCACCTTTTTTCTTTTTGTAAATGTTTTCGTGTTTGAAAGTATTTCCGAATGCATTTGTTTACGTTACTGAGGCCTATGGCTTCAACGACCACTATGACGAGCACATCTTCCTGTCATCTCTGAGATGACAATCATGCAACGCGAATATATATTTCTAATGGCTGATGATAGAAATATATTGAGTTTGAGCAAAAAATGTCAAAGGAAAATTTTTTTATCGCTTTGAGGAAATGAGGGCGGATTCAATAATCTAAAAGCCTTTCTTTTATATTCCGGAATGGAAAACGGGAAACAAAAATGCCTTTTTCTTTAAATAATAAATGATACTGGAATAATTCATTTTATCCCGAACTTGGTGAACACAACAATTCTTGGTAAACAACAATATAAATTGTCATACGAGAGGTGCTGATGATGTTGGGTAATTCTCTCGATATAGACATTTACATAGTGTTTTATTATTGTTATTGTTGTCCCTGCTATTTTTGCTAACTGCGACTGTTGTCGTGATGGTGCTGCTGGATAACTGGTTGTTCTTTTTGTTTGGTATGCTTTTTTATTCTTGTTGTTGTAGCTATCACTGTTGCGGTTGTTCCTACTCGTATAGTCTCTTTTAGTCTTTGTATTTTGAGGAGAGGAAGTATTGGTCTATTGAGTGAACTGTTACACTTTCCTTCGAAAATTACTTTCTGCCATCATTTGAACATTTTGTTCCCGAAAACAAATATTCCTGAATATTGCTAAAAAACATTGTGCCCCTGTGAGGTTACAAACAAAAGAACTAATCAGGCCACTGGAGGTAAAAACAGTATTAGTATTAAATTTGTGTGGATATATGAATAGACACAAAAAAACTCGAGAGCATTCGAGAACATATTGTTAGTTGACTAATAAAAATAATAATAAA
>NC_043002.1:53551098-53563598 GCF_006345805.1 Octopus sinensis | reverse complement strand
CGTGCGTATGTATGTATGTACATATATTTCTATATGTTTATGTGTGTATGCATGTGCGCGCGTGTGTGTATATGTGCGAGCGTCAGTAGGCATATGGATGTACAGGTGAACCAACATGTATGTGTACATATAAGCCGAATCTTAAAGGTCAACTAACGACAATCGCATATTTAACCAACCATGAAGAACAAATCAACAGTACAAAGAAATCAAATGTCAAAACCTTTAAAACGGCAACTATTTTAATAGTAGCATAATCACCATCTCACTACATCGACGCATGTAAATCAGTTTGCTGACGATCCTTCATAAAAAACCCCTGAAAAACCCAGTGCAAACTACTAAATACAGGCTACGACAGACAGAGGGGATGTTCTTCAAGCCGAGAATTTGAACTTACGGAAATAATATTAACGTATCGCCTGAGGAAACACAACTAGATCTCATAATGCAGGGAAGCAGTTGCATAGTCAATTAACTGCACGCCTGGAGAACTGCATTGCGTAGAAACAATTATAGTGATTATAAAATACATGTCCAACCGCACTCCTTGTTGACACCAATTTTTAAAATTGTGTGTTCACACACGACAGATGTAAAAACGCAAACGTGGAAGTACGTATAATACTACTATTGGATAGCACCGGGTGAAATCTGAAGGTGGACGAGCTTTATACTGTACTCTACTACGTTCTTAACAAGACATGGCATAACTATATATATATGTTGTCTTTTATCTTTTAGTTGTTTAAGTCATTTAACTGTAGCCATGCTGGGGCACCGCCTTGAATATTTTAGTCGAACGAATCAACTCCTGTACTTATTTTGAAAATCTGGTACTTATTCAATCGGTCTCTTTTGCTGAACTGCTACGTTATGGGGACGTATACACATCAACACCGGTTGTCAAGTGGTGATGCTGGGGGGAAACAAAGACACAGATATGTACATATGTAAATATACGACGAGCATCTTTCAGTTTCCGTCTACAAACTCTACTCACAAGGTACCATGCAGTGGGACTGAACCCGGGACCATGTGGTTAGAAACCAAGCTACTTACCACACAGCCACTCATATATATATATATATATATATATGTATGTGTGTGTGTGTGTGTGTATGATATGCATATAAATGTTTATGCTAATGAGTTTGTCAGTGTATATGCATGTAGTTATGTATAGATGGATGCATGTGTGTCCGTATCTGAGCTAGTGTTTGTATGTACGTATGCATACATGCAGCTATGCGGTCGCAATATGGAAATAAGACAAAGAGGTTAACATCCCAATCATGAGTTCTCACTTAGAATCGAACATGGTAGCGAAGAAAAGATGAAAGATGCCAGCCCAAACTGGCACGTGGCAACTTGGGTAAGTGTCTTTTACTATTACTTTGTATCTTTCTATGCTTTGTGAGTGAAACCGGAAAGGCACACACGATTGCAAAAGCTGGTGTTATAGATTGTGATATATATTTCAAAACTAGTGCATAGTCACACCTCGTGTCACCCTGATTCTACCTGAGAATTACGTTAAAAGTGTATGTATATGCCGAATATTCCGCTACTTACACGACAATTCAGGAGCAGGTAATTCAATCCAACGTAAAGCTGAATCATTATCGTCAAAACAGACGGAAACCCATTTGCTTATTTATGCGTGTATATATAGATTGTATAAATGCATGTATATATACAGTCATGTTTATGCGCATTCATACATAGATGTATATAAACCAACATTTAATATTCTGCCACTCGATCATTTTAGCGTATTAGATAAGAGAAAAATGAAAGCGAAATCAAGAAAAAAGGATAGAAACTAAATGTGAAAGATTGAGCTTATGTGAAAGAAAATATCTATATTTCTTTATGTGACATTATACATAACATCCTCAATTAAACTTCCAAGCTCAACAACTGAGAGTGGAAAGCATAGAAAGCCTCTTATAGCTGATTTTCAATGCACTAATATTGATTGGCATGCGGTAGGATCAAAAATATTTTATTATCATATTGATATATATTATAATGCAAAACACAATGATCTATTTGCCAAGCGACCTTTCATTTGCCTTTCGAAAAGATTGCAAGCTGCATTATTATATATCATCTATACAGTAGCATATTCTTTAATAGGTTTAATAATTCAGAGTGCTGAAGGCAGTTGATATTTCCGAGTGACCAGATAGGTTACACTCAATGAACTGAGTGATTGTCTATGTAGTTGTTTGACCTACTGGTAATAGGTAGACAAATTTACTCCAAATCGTACCATATTTTTGTGAAACAGAAGTCTGCATTGCATAAGTTACTCCCATGCACATAACAACTAAAAATTAAAAATATAGAATAGTAAAAGGTGAAAGGCATTTCATTTCAAACCTACTTCATGAAAGTTGGCTTGAGGTTCGGCAACAATGTCAACAAATGAACTTGTAGAGTATAGCTTCATATTACTCAATTTCCCGGCTTATAGGTGATGAAATTTCTGTGTTGCTAGGGAATCGGATCGAATGCCAAGTGTATTCGTTCCAATTTTTACACTATAAATTGAAATCCTGCCATATTCATCATTGCCCTTTCATTCTTTCTGGAGAAATCAACTTCTGGTCAGACCAAAAATGGGATAGGCTCCGTCATGTTTTAAAATGTTCGAGAATCTCTGTGTCTTGTCGGGCCCTCCTATGGTTCTATCAGAACATGAGGGCTCAAGGAAAGAAGTTCCAATTTGATATGCCCTCAGGATCAATATAATGTGAACCAATAATGTACAGTGTTGCTAACTTCGTCAGCTATAGCCCTTCAATTAATGGTAGTCATTTGTTTCTTCGGATAAATTCCCTTAAGAATCTAACATTGTAAATTTTCCATAATTATATATATATATTCCCACTGTAGATGTTTACGTTATCACAAAACAAGCGGATGCTGCAATTATTACGTAATATATTTGAATCATATATCCTTAAGTTAAACATACGAGGAAAAGAAAACGTGTATTTCAAAAATTCTTAATCTTTAACATTATTTATAATATCAGTTTCAAATTTTGGCACAACACTAGCAATTTCGGGGGAGGGGTAAGTCGATTACATCGGCCCCAGTGCTCTACTGGTACTTATTTTGTCGACCCTAAAAGGGATAAAAGTCAAAGTCGACCTGGGCGGAATTTGAAATCAGAACGCAACTACGGACGAAATGCCGCTAAGCACTTTGCCAGCTCCCCACTTTATTACCATTTATAATATCACTCTCCAGTTGCATGATCGGAGTTGAAGTTATATTGAAACTAATAAGCAAACATTGAAACAAGGATTAAAATTAACAGGGCTGGTTTTGCACAATATAAGATTAGGGCATCGGCTTACTGCTAGAAAGGTTGAGAATGTGCTACAGTCATGCAAATCGACGCCTGAATGCATTCTTGCTACTCACTACATAAAACGCAAGAAGAATGAAATACAAAGTACATGAACCCAAACGTAAATAATAAACCATTCTGCTCATTTTGTTTAATCCAATGTCGTATTGCTGTTACAATATTGGTATGTAACAATGGCACGAAACCGCGATTTTTGGGAGATAGGTATAGTTAAGTTTACTTATCCCAGTAGTCGACTGGTAGTTATCTTTCCGATCCCATAAGGGTGGAAATCCCCCCCCCACTGATTTACATGCAGAACGTAAATTGTCTTGACTGAATACCGATAGTTATCTCATCCGATTCATTTTCGTTTCCCTCAGTTCACCGCTCTATTAACGAGTCATAGTAAAAAAAAAATCTAATTACTCCAGGTAAGTTTCAACAGGCATCGATTCAGCTTATTATTTAATAGCCACATGGTAGTTACTGATTTGATACGATAGCCATTTTGCGAAGATGTATCAAATTATTTCTAATGAAATAGAATTAGTTTTGAGAGTATCACTTTCGAGTTTGAGTTATTTTGATTCAATTAGCATCGAGTTCACGGATATTCTTTTAACATCATGAAACATAATACGGTTAATATACTATAGCTTCCAACAATCTGAAATGCTTTTATTTTATCATATTAACATTTTATCTGGTACGTAAACATCGACTTCCCGCTCACATGCTGACCTGCTGTTGGTACATATAACAACTAATATTCATGATGAGGAATTAATATTCAAAACATCTATATTCCATGGAGCTGCCTTTTTATGCTCTTCTTTGGTCAACTATTTGTCTGTCCAACATGCTTGTTTCAGAATTTTAGTTAGCTCTTGCTTCATAGGTGCGGAATAATATAAAGTCCCAAATTACACTGTAAGCGAAACAATTGGCAATATGTAACATATTGTCCTGTTCATAAAATATGATATACAGGAAGGCAAAGGGTCCACAAAGAAAGTAAATATATTGGGTCTTTTTTTTAATATGCACTAAACCTCAACACATAGCGATTCCAGAAAGATTGAAGGCTAATTTGATCTCAGAACGTATTGAAATAAAACTAAATACTGCAGATCATTTTGTCCGCTGTATCACGGATCTCCCAGTAGATAAACCTTCGGAGAAATTTTGTGTTTTATAATTGTTATTATTATATTTATTTCAGATAACAATGGGTTAAATGAGAATTGTATAGCAAACGATAATTCTGTAACGAAGGAAGTAAAACTGCGAGGCGGGCTTGATTTCTAGTTGAAACAGATTCTTTCTGACTGCACGGTTTATATATAATGTAATCGATAAAAGCATGAATGTCACCTTTGCACATTTATCCTATATACATTGTTATTTTTTTATAATAATAATAAACAGTCTTATCTATACATTTAGGAAAACTCCTGCAATTTCATATTTGAAATAACACTGCTATATGCAATGCAATTGTAGTCTTGTGCAGAATGAAAATAGATTAATTGAATATAGAAAAAAATTATCGTACTTAATTCGAATTTTTCTATTTCTCTCTTTTTGGAGAATATTTACTAAAGTCGATAACGATATTTGCTGCATATGGATTTCTGGTAAGGTGGAGCAGATGAAAGTAAAATATCTCACCGATTTTGAGCTTATAATGTTTCTCATAATTTCTTGTAGTTTTACAATCTAAAACAATGTCTCCTAAACTTTGGGTCGCATTAAGATTATGAGAGGTCAGAAAACAAATAGATGATAACAAAAAAGATGAAATGACCAAGAGAATAAATTTGATTGAAACTCGTGATTAGATACTGAGGTCCGAAAATTATGGGAAAATGGAAGAAGACCTTAACACAGCAATATGAAAATGGTGGCTGATTTGAGTGATTTTGTTAATTTTCATAGAAAGTAATGTAAAGAAAAAATCTGTTGATTTTGAAATCTCTATATATAAAACTCAACTTGTGTGTCTGTGTGTTTAACTTCCCGGCACATCTCCTCCTAGCCAACAAATCGTAGAACCACCAAAAATGGGTCACTTAAAGTTTAGGCGAATGAAAATTGAACTCCGCTATTTCTGTTCCGAAATTCATCTCGCAAGTGCAAAAATCGACAATGTGTTTGTTTAGGCCTTATCCCATGCATTGAATAGTGAACTTTACTCAGTCAGCTGTTTGACGTGAACTGTGTTCACCACGCGTACAAGCATGCGTAAATTGCATGAAAAATAAAAAATCAAGATATAAAAACGAATCGCCGTAAACATTGTAGAAATTCGGCAAAGAAATGAATTTTCGGGATGTAGCCTGGAGGGTTTTTTCCGTATTAATCTTTTGGACTTTGTGAACACATACCAATTGTTTTCATAACATTTGAATTAAATGTGACCATTTTGCGTTGAGTCTGCAGTTTGAATTACTTTAACCAAATTTTAGCAGGCCGGATTTTTGATCATCACGATACATCGCCAGCGACTCCCTGAAACTCTCCCCTGAAATCCCCGTTGAGAAATACTGATCTAAAAGAATAATTCAACAATGCAATTATTTGATCAACAAAAATTTATGAAACGCTTCTACGTACTTCCTATTGAGGAAATGGAACACATAAGCGCAAAAATAGAGGGCATTAAATGCTTGATTTTAAAACCAAAATAATTGAATTTTGATTGAACTTCATCCAAGTTTAGCTTAATTCGCGCGTGCATAGAACGCACGAGCCGGGGAATACTGCTGGTATTCAATAAAATATATAGCACTAAACTACGGGCAAAACTGCTAATACAGCACTGAAAACAAAAGCTGGGGAATATGTTTCAAAGAACAGTGCAATATTTCTTTTTTATTTAAATGTTTTCCAAAATGCATCAGGAAAGTAAAAGGTTAAGAAACTCTATAGAGCATCGATCCCTCTTAGAATATGGTGCCAGTCTCTCGTCGCTATTATAAAGAGAACTAGTCATTGGAGTTGATTGATCAAGTGGTATGTAGAGAATATCCCTCACAAAGGTACAAAGGTACAAAAGAAACTTATCTAAAATTACACTAATCACGGCTCCAAATCCTTCTGCAACTATAAATAAATGAAGAACATCCTCTTCAGAAATGAATACATGATACAATACCAGAAAATTATTTCCCTCTTCTCTCTTTGCCAACATAGAATTGTGATGAAATAATCTTTTAACAGCTGTCATTATTTCTCTAATAATCAGCGTGTTTTGATAGAAAGGGATATCAATTCCATATATGATGTTTTTGTTTCTTCTAACGTAGCCTCATAAACATAAACAGCTATGAGAAAGGAAGAAAGAAAGACGTTTTTAAACCAGGATGCGGCAATTTCCTCTCACAATTACACATGCCAAAATGGACAGAGATCGGATTTCCTATTACCAGTCGAAACAAATGTTTCAATAAATCACAGCATGTCATGTTTATTGGGACACGATAGCGAAAATAGCAAGGAGACTACGGAAAATAAAATATAATAATGTTATTGTTTTTTTGTTGTTTTTATTTTTTCGAGTAGCTTTCGAAGAGATGGAGGTGTAGTAAATAGTATTAGATTGATTGCAGATATTCAATTGAGATTTAGAGCTTTGCATTCGAATCTGAAATGGACTCAGCTAAATAGTTTCGTTCATTAAAACAGTTGCTTATGTCTTGACTAACGGGACCCACTGAGTTATTTCTGAAAACTTTATCCAAAATACCTGAAAGTGTAGCATGTTTTGTGTTAGCATTGAAAAATAGTTGCTCATCTGATAGCCATTGAAAGCTGTAAGAAATTGGAATACGATGATTACTTAATGCACATTATATATGTACACTTTATATATTTTATGCACAATTGTATAGACTTAATACACAACACTCATAAAATAAATATTCCCTCTCATTTTTCCATGTTTCCTACGAAGGAAAAAATATCCCGTACATATGATACAACCTTTAGTTAAATTGCATATATCTGCCATGTAAATAAGCATGAATATTTCACGGGATTGCACTTATGCGGATGCGTTAAGTGATAGATGATGTGAAAAAAAAAACTTACTTCAGTTAAGAAAAAATATACTTTTCGCTATTCAATCACCACCGCCACCACTTGCATCTCCATCACCACCACCACCACCACCACCACCACCACCACCACCACCACCATCATCATCACCATCATCATCTCTCTCTCCCACTCTCTCCCATCTTTCTCCCCTTCTTCTCTCTCTCTCTCTCTCTCTCTTTCTCTCTCTCTCTCTCTCTCTCTCTCTTTCCTCTCTGTCTCTGCCTTTCTTTAACCTCGCTATCACAACATCACCCCTCTGCGAAAATTATTACGTTTCCCCTACCTCAAGTCATAGATGCTTCTCTTTCTCTCTCTCTCTCTTTTTCTCTCTCCATCTTTTTCTGTCTCCCTCCTTTTCTTCCACCTCTTTCTGTCTGAGTCTTCACCTTATCCTCTTTTTCTCTCTCCTTTTCTTTCTTCTCTCTTTCCCTTCACTAACCACATTACAATTACATTCTCTCTCCCTCTTTTTCTCTTTCCCTCTTCTTTCTTCCTGTTTTTTCTCTAATCACTTGAAAGCATACCGACGAGCTAAGTAACGCGATGACAAGCAGAATTATTAAAAGATGGAATTATGTTTCGCTACTAAAAATATAAATTACCGGGTGGTAGCACTAAGCAGCGATGATAAAAGACAATGAATGGATTCTTATCAGTTTGAATATGCCCCATGCATATTTGAACTGGTAATAATCTTGTATTTAAAAATATAAATCTTACATATAGCTGTGAGATAGTTCTCGAGATATTTGAAGTGTCTGCTTTCTCTTAGAATTATCAGTAATATACATCGCTTGATACAATTGTCAGTAAAGAACCTCATGCGTATGGAAAGGAACTCAAATTACCATTTCTTTATGTGAGCGGTATAATTATCAGTATTTACTTTTAACGAAGCAAAGGTCAGTTTTTTTTTAGCGAAGCTTCTGTTGTTTTGGTTCAGCAACTTACCATTATTCCTTATAGTGAGTTTATGAGCGAATCTTTAATTACGTGGGACATATGCATTTTTTTATGTCTCTTTACGTTCTGAGTTCGAATTTCTCCCAAATCTACGTCCTACTCTAGCATCTCTCCAAAATTGGCAAATTGGGATCAGCCCAAACATAGAAAGTAGGGAAAGAGTAGTATTTCTACTAACTCACCATCATGCAATAGTTAGTAAAAATAAAAACCATATGTTATTATATGACCTTAGTAAACTCAACACGTTAATCTAATTAACCTTTTCTTTTTCGAGTGTGAAACTAATAACACCTTCGTGAAAACTCGTCTTTTTTGGTGATTTTGCTTACATCACTTATACACACACACACACACACACACACGCACACACACACACACACACACACACTCACAGATACACACACACACATATATATATAAATTAGAGGAGAACCACCATGTAGAAATTCATCAATGATATACTTAAATCATACCATATAGAAAAAATTAAATATACGATAAAACATATACCTATAATTAAGTAAAGTACAAAATAATATATTATATATTGTGAAATTCGATTTAATATTACTAAATTGAATTTTTCCTTGTAAGTTTGGAATTGTATTCCCTAATACTATATATATATATGTGTGTGTGTGTGTCTATAATGATATATAATGAACAGAACGGTCCGTTTTTGATTATCAAATTCCAATCAAAATACATTCGCATATTTGCTAACTAGACACTCTGTTAGAAACACTTGTTAGAGCTGCCGTGCAATGGTACCGATCCCGAAGTCGTGTGGTTGCAAAGCAAATTTCTTAACCATATAGTCATGTCTGCGCCCCCGCCCCGTATAAACACAGTAATAGTTGTGAAGTTGTGAAAATTAATGTACTTGTAGTGCGGTGTTATTTTTTATTGAATGCTCGCTGTGGTATTAAAGATGGTGATTTGTGTTGGAGAATAGAATGGAAGCATTGTGGTGATATTTCTTTGTGTACAACTGTTGATAATTGTGTTGGTGGTTATGAAGAATCGAGTGACAGTCGTACAATAGTTGTAGTCATGGAGACAAAAGGAGGAGTTGCAGGTGGGATATGTGTAACAAGATGTGGAAGGTGTAGAGAGGGTTGCGGTTAGAGGAATGGATTTATGCATTTGTAGCAGGGATGCATATACGGTAAATTCTTTAATTGCTTCTGGCATTTGGCAATTTTATAACCTGCTACCCTTCTGTTTTGTCACTCTAGCATGACAGAGAAGAAGATTTCTTCAGATACACGTCTAAAGCGACATATTAAGAAATGACAACACGGTGTTTTTATATTCAAGCACAGCTGCATTAGTTGACAAAACCTTCTTAGACATACTGAAAAAAAGGGTGCAGATAGAAACATACGCACATAAACACACGCTCTCTTACAAACACATGCGTACAGATACACACAACCATACACGTACTCACATATAAATTTACATACTCATTAGCAAGCAGATTCCACTTCATGCACCATACAATGATTTACATAGGTGTATACGCTTTTTTGCGCTCGACAAACACCCACGCAGACGATAAAAGCAGATATGCATAAACACACAAACGTTGATAAAAATGTGTACACAACGTCACAAACATTACAGAACTAATTTCGTTTCACATACACGCACACAAACACATTTAGTAGCGATGTATCCATACGCAACAAAATACGTGCGTATACACTCAGCAAAATACAAACCTACGCACAGAAATTACATGTAATTGTATACTTATACAAATGCAATTAGTTTCAGTATCTTGGATACGAAAAATGTTACAAATAACGACAAATATGTCAGAGATACTCCAACAAAGATATGAAAATCTATTAACTTAGCCAGAAGTAGTGCAAAACTATTACCATAGTTACAGAATGCTTAGTTCTCCCTAAAGGGTAAGAAGGATAAATACTTACGGGTGAAAGGAAATTGCAAATGAAAATAATCATTGAAAACATACAAAATAGACTGGTGTTTAGGGCACGAGACGAGATTCAATCGCCTGTGAAATCTATCGCTATGATGAGAAAAAATAAAAGGATTCTCAATTTTCTAACGCAAACGAAATTGATATGCTTGTAAAGTTGCGCGGTAAAGATGTCTCGATTTCAAAACACTATTACGTAACAGACCTCATCACGGCGTGTCATCTTGCTCGCAAGTGACATATATCATAACTTTGGATTGATAACTGTCTAAAGATATGAGATATGCTCGGCGCAGACGCCGAGGTAATCCCACTGCTTCGGATCTTCGGATCTTTACTATAGTCCCCGGTAACCTTGTGGACGAAATTAGGTAGTAGGCGGAAACAATTTAGAAGCTCGCATGTTGTATTGCAGCCATAATTCAAATTTTTAGCCTTGTCAAACGTTGTTACGCTGATTGCCGACACAAGATATTTCAGAGTAGATTTTGCAGATGGCCGATCATTGATAAACGATTCACACACTCTTACACGCGCGCGCGCACACACATATACGCATATACAGATATATAGGTTCAGTGGAGTAGCTATAGTGTGAAATATCCGGGGCAGCCCCACCCCTATACAGGCTTATACAGCAAACTCAGAAGCATCACTACAGGTGGGACGCTCCCCTTGCTCCCGCCTCACTGCCTAGGCTACTGTATATGCATTATATGTACGTATGTGATTCACTGATGTGTGTCACCCAAAGGTGTATACACATCGATGGGGAAACCGATGACATCACACTGTTCTTGCATAATAATCTTGTACAGACACACTTTTGCAAAACACACACAATGACATCATATGCGAGCTTACCCAATCAGCAGAAAGTGGATCTAATTTGCCGCATAATGTCGCTCGACGCAAGCATTTCATGTTGTTGCATATGTTTCTGCATTAGATTCATTTTGTGCTTGTGGTTCAGACGCGCGCACGCACACACAAACACACACACACACGTTCATACACATGCACACTCATCGCTGCATGGCTGTATAGCTCTGTGACTAAGAATTTTGTTTCGTAATCACACGGTTGCGGGTTCATGTAGTCCCTCTGCGAGGCGACTTGCGCAGGCTACATTTATTAATAAAATACCAATACTCTGTCAGTAAATTTACAGTTTAGTAGAAATTGAATGGAAGCCCGTGCATATATGTGTTGTGTGTGTGTGTGTGTGTGTGTGTGTGTGTGTGTGTGTGTGTGTCTGCGTGCGTGTGTGTGTGTCTGTGTGTATAGTTAATTCAAAAGCGGAGAAAACAACAACAACAAAAAAACAACGTGAGGACTTAGCACATGTAAAATATTAATAAGACGCTCGGAGAAAGACAAGAGCGGTTGTTTTACTTTTCGAGCATAGTTATTCTTCGGCAACAGGAAACATAGTAAAGTCCAAAGGAAAAGGAAGAACGAAAAAAAAAATCGCCAACATGTTTGTGTGTGTGTATTAACGCTACCATTGGTTTCATGTAAAGAATGTAAATTGATATCTTAATGCTTCTTGATATCAAACTAGTGGTAGCGTTAATACACCAATACAGTAATTTTACCCACCAATGCGAGAGAGAGAGAGAAAGAAAGAGAAAGCGATAGAGAGAAACAGAGAGAGAGAGAAAGATAGGGAAGGAGATAGCGATAGATAGATAGATAGATAGATAGATAGATAGATAGATAGATAGATAGATAGATAGATAGATAGATAGATAGATAGATAGATAGATAGATAGATAGATAGATAGATAGATAGATATAGATGCTACATACAAACGTACATTCATATATGCATTTGTGTACGTGTTTTGTATTCGACTCTACCTCGCGTGACAACCGATGTTGTTTTGTCCCTGTAATTTAGTGGCTCAGAATAAGAAACCAATTAAATGATTACCAAACTTAGAAGGAATAAGTACAGGAGGCGATTTTTCGAGAAACACCTCTCAACACAATGCCCCAACGTGGCAGCAATGCAATGACAATAAAAGATTATACATACATATACAATTATAATAAAAGATTATACATATGGTTTCGGGTTCAGTCCCACTGCGTGGCACCTTGGGC
>NC_043002.1:53516098-53546098 GCF_006345805.1 Octopus sinensis | reverse complement strand
AGAGTTCGGTGATTTAGTTATTGCAAGTCAACCCTCACTTTTCCCCCTGTTTTCTAAACTGTGTGAGTTAATTGTAACTCATACTTAGCGGTTCGGCAAAAGAGACCGATAGAATAAGTACTGGGCTTACAAAGAATAAGTCCCAGGGTCGATTTGCTCGACTAAAGGCGGTGCTCCAGCATGGCCGCAGTCAAATGACTGAAACAAGTAAAAGAGTAAAAGAGTACACACACACACATATATATATATATATAGTGTATGTATGTAAGCATGGATGTATGTATGTATGTATGAAGTATGTAGATAGGTAGGTAGGCAGGCACGTACTTATAGATAGAGAGAATGACAGATATACATTACGTACGTATGCGTGTGTGTGTATATATATTTAGATATATGTGTGTGTGTACGTGCGTGCTTGTGTATAAATATACATGCACTCATACACAGGTATCCTTATGCACATATATATATACGTGATCGCAATCATGCTTTTGGGGACATTTTTATACCTATATGCCGACACACAACAAATATCTATCTATCTATATATATGTTTATATTTATATTTCTGTGTGGTTAAGTGTTGTGAAGAGAGTCACGACAGCCTTTGCGAGAATAGACTTGACCGAACGACTATAAGGTGTCATTTTTGTAGTTTGCCGGAATATCGTTTGTTTGTTCAAGGATAGTTTTGGTGAGTTTGTTGGATTGCAACGTTATTGTTACCCTGCTTATATTTTATTGTTACTACACGGTCATAGTGTAAACAATCATGGTCATGAATAGTAACGATACTAACAACATTGGTGACGAGTAACTACGTTACAATACATGTATACTTTTATATACATACATACATACATATATATATATATGTATAATATTTATTACATACATACATATATATATATATATATATATATATATATATATATTAATATTATATATATATATTATATATTCTATATATTATGTTATTAATAATAGTGGGAATAAAACATTCCAAACTTACAGAAAAAAATTCAATTAGCAATTCTAAATCAATTTCACAATATATAATCTCTGTAAGTATTCAATTGAATAGTGAAATATATCATCTATATTAAATCATATAGAAATGATTTAAATATATTATTATAAATATTATTATAAAAATCACTAAATTAAATAAACATTAAATTGACTACGCGCGTTTCGTGACTATATCTTTAAATCGATAATAATAAAATCGATACTATTAAAATTAATTCGATTTAAAATTATTTCTATTTGAAAATATAGCCACTCTTCAGGTCTAAAATAACAAAATGTATCTTAACATATTATAATTAACAAATAGATATAGAAATATACATATCGTAACAATAAATAATCGAATAAAATGTAACAATATTAATGAAAAATAAAATGATAACTTATCTTATTGAAAAATACCAGTTATATTTAAACGTTAAACTCAGAACCTAGCGTTGCAAAGAAATTTATCTTGGGAAAACATGACGTAAATAATAACTATAGTATAAATAAATAGAAATATGTATTTTAGCTGTGAAAATAACAATGTGTATTTTAGCTGTAAAAATAACAAACAAACTCGATGTAATATACCATTTACTGGAAACATTTTAAATTTTCAATAATTTATAACTAAAATACGTAAAATTAATCTATAATCATGAATTTATTTATTTATTTATAAACACCTTGGTTTAATCCTATTCTAGTTATGTACATACACTACATAATCTACGGCTAATTTATACTCATTATACTACTACAAATTATAACTACATAAATTAGTAACATAAATCAGAGTTTATATATATACACATACTAGCCAAACTTATTATATAAGTAATTTAACCTATGTCTACATTTAATTTTTCTCTCATCTTGGTATTAATCAATTTTTTATTATTAGATAGTAATATCTCCATAAATTCATTTGTACATAGTAAACAAAAATTATTAACTATTCGTTAAGATTTAGCTTTACAAACTATCTCCCAATTTAAATCATACTTAATTCTTTTAGGTATCAATTTCCATATATATTTGCTAAGCCCAGTAGAATTAGTCAATATTTTATTCTTAAATGAATGCATGTGTTGAGCCACCCCTAATTTGCTTTTATTAGGAGTCGGCCCCACGTAAATCGCATTTAAATTATAACTATTCCTATTAATATTATCATCAATCAAAGTTACTACACATTTATGTACTACATCATCCAAATTACATTTATTATTAAATTACATTTTGTCTTATCTCTGCATATACATTAATTTATATTCTGGTCTTTATTACTTCTTTATTATATTCTTTATTATTTCTGGTCTTTATTACTAGTGGAATAAATCTATTAAAAGGAAAATACACACACCACACACACCACACCACAACCACACACGTATATATAAACAATAATATATATATATATATATATAGAGAGAGAGAGAGAGAGAGATATTTAGCTACATGTGTGTCACACATATGAGTTTAGGTGTCTTTGTCTTCTGTATATGTGTTTATTTTATTTCTATGTAGGAAAAGGACCCTTCGCTTTTATTAGGAGTCGGCCCCACGTAAATCGCATTTAAATTATAACTATTCATATTAATATTATCATCAATCAAAGTTACTACACATTTATGTACTACATCATCCAAATTACATTTATTATTAAATTACATTTTGTCTAGTCTCTAGCCATTACAATTAATTATATTCTGGTCTTATTACATACTTTTATGATATTCTTTATATATATCTGGTACTATTAATTACTAGTGGATAAATCTATTAAAAGCGATAAATACACACACACACACACCACAACACACACACTACATACAATATATAATATATATAATATAGATTATGTATGGCAGAGAATGAGAGATGAGAGAGAATTTAGCTACATGTGTGCACACATATGAGTTTAGGTGTCTTTGTCTTCTGTATATGTGTATTTTATTTATTCTATGTAGGAAAAGGACCCTACGCTTTATTAGTGAGTCGGCCCCACGTAAATCGCATTTAATTATAACTATTCATATTATATTTATCATATCAAAAGTTACTACACATTTATGTACTACATCATCCAAATTACATTTATTTTTAAATTACATTTTGTCTTATCTCTGCATATACAATTAATTATATTCTGGTCTTTATTACTAGTGGAATAAATCTATTAAAAGGAGAAATACACACACACACACACACACACACACACACACACACACACATATATATATATATATATAGAGAGAGAGAGATATATATATATGTAGCTACATGTGTGCACACATATGAGTTTAGGTGTCTTTGTCTTCTGTATATGTGTTTATTTTATTTCTATGTATGAAATAGACCCTTCGCTGGTTCGAGAGATCCGACCAGTGGTGTGTAATAACGAAAAATATTTTATCAACCTCGAAAGGTTGAACGGCAAAGTCGACCTCTGCGAAATTTGAAAGAAGGACGTAAACACGGACGAAATGCCGCTAAGCATTTTGTCCGGTATGCTAACGATTCTGTATGCTAACTATGTTCAACTAAGATATATTTAAAGTAATTTAGCCAATGAAACCGGCTATGCCTCAGTGTTTGACTCCATCGTGGAACTCTTGTTAATTTTACCCAACATGACCCGATGGAAATCTTCACAGAGTGTTTGAGTGCGTGTGTGTGTGTGTGTTTAGGTGTGCATGTGTATGTATATATATATATATTTGTGTGTGTGTGTGTGTGTGCGGGCGAGCGTATGTAAGTGAGTGCATGTATGTGCGTGCACAATTTATGAGTTTGCAATGAAGCAAATATTTTAAAATTCCCTTCATTTAGAGATATGTCTAAACAAAGACTAGGGCCTTTCAGTTGCAGTTGTTGAACGGCCGTTGCCACACAACTGAGTCACTATGCATCCTTTGACAGGTTTCGAAAATCGAAACCTGTTAAAGCTTGTCTACCGAAAATCATTCTCCTTAATAAGTACGCTTGGTAGTGCTGATTGTAGAATGTTTTATATTACTAGTAGCATTAAGAGTGATCTAACATAATATCCATCCATCCATCTTTGCATAAGTACATACATACATACATAATACGTACGTACATACATACATGCATACATACATACATACATACATACATACATACATACATACATACATACATACATACATACATACATACATGCATGCATGCATATACGCGTGTTTGCTTCTGAAAAAAAATTGCAAAAAATTTAGTTAACGATTTCAATATCATTTTACAACGAAGCAGTAGGGTATCCTAGGCAGTTTTTTTCACTTTAGCTCGTAAATTAATTGCGAAAGCTCTACCGTTTCATCTCACGAACCGTTCAGCTATTAATACGACAGAAGAATATAAATTTAGTTTAGTAGCTTTCAGCTAAAATATAGGATATCATAAATACAGCCCCTCACACACACACACACACACATGATACATGTGGAAATGATCTTGGTGTCCTTTTCTCTGAATTTTGTTTATGATGACAGGTGTACCCTATGTGTATGTTTGTGTTTGTGCGATTTTATTTCTCTCTCTCTCTCTTTCTTTCTCTGTCTGTCTGTCTGTCTGTCTGTCTGTCTGTCTCTCTCTCTCTCTCTCTCTCTCTCTACACACACACACACACAAATATACATATATATATATATATAGGGAGAGTTTACGAAAAAAAAGACGAAGACAGGTGGTGTACATAACAAACAGATGTATTAGTATAACGCTCAGGAATATAAAATGTCTTTTACGTTCCGAGCCTACGCTCTTCTACAGAAAGGGACACATAAAAAAAACGAGGAGAGAAACAATATATATATATATTGTTTACGAATTCCCAATAGAGATAATCAGATTTTATGACACTTATAAGATATGAAAGAGAAGCTTTATACTTATAACTATGAAATTTTGAGAATTATTCAGTTTACAATTATCAAATCACTGTTTATGAATAATGAAAATGTTTAAAACCAGATGTCTATAATTTGTTGTGTGACTCACATATTGCAGTTATCTTTGATAACCTCTTTCTATCTACACAGTACAATACAGTCAAGATATGAAAACTAATGTACAACTCTGTGCAATCACCGTATCGTTCTTAGCAGAAGAATACATGATTTAAGCACATCGTATATGTAGAAATGTTACGGTTTTACCGAAAATATCAAAACCTCTTTGAGATCATACTCTATCGTATCATTACAAAAAACTATTGACTAGTTAATTGAATCCGAAGTTAGATTATGACGGTAAACAAATACAGAATGGTCACGACTGGTACACTTCTGATTATAGGTCTGATACACTACAGCCCGCCTTAAGATTAACAACGAAACTTTAGGCTACTGTTGTAGCAACATATCATTGCACAACAAATAACAATTTTAAATTCTCTCAAAAGCCTTACATTTTCTTGGTGGAATGTGTTCTTTTAATTTATACTGGTTTTAGTCATTTAATAGAAACCATGCTGGGGCACCCCCTTAAAGGGTTTAGTCGAGCAAATCGCACCCAGGGCTAATCTTTTAAAATCTGGTACTTATATTATTTATTTTGCCTTGTCGCTACGTTACCGGGACGTAATCAAACCAACATCGGTTTTCAGGCTTTGTACGTATCTTTGTGTAAGAAATTGTCCCCCGCCGGTCGACAACCGGTATTTTATTTGTTCTCATATATAATATATACATATGTGTGTGTGTGTGAGTGTGTGTGTGCGTGTGTATAATTGTTAAAGAGCACAACAAACGTTTAGGCAAGGCAAGCATCTCAAGTCGTATACAAGAATATTGTATACGACTTGAGATGTTTGTCTTGCCTTAACATCTGTTGTTCTCTTTATCAATTATATATCCGCTGCATCAGAAATTTTCCATGGCTCCATAACAACCGTCTCGGCTATAACCATGGAGCCCTACTACTCCGTTACGGCACTTACCTGGTGTACCTAATTGTTTAGATCACTTATGAACTAAAGCCCCATAATTTGCGTGTGTGTATATATATATATATATATGTGTGTGTGTGTGTGTGGAGGCACATGTCCTAGTGATTAGAGCTGCGAACTCGCGGTCGAGGGATTGCGGGTTCGAATCTCAGACCGAGTGATGTGTGTGTTTATGAGCGAAACACCTAACCTCCACGCGCCTCCGGCAGGAGGTAATGGCACTCTTCTGCTGACTCTTTCGCTACAACTTTCTCTCACTCTTTCCTCCTGCATCTTGCAGCCCATCTGCGACGGATAGGCGTCCCGTCCAGGAGGGGAACCTATACCCCAAGGAAACCGGCAAACCGGCCCTTAAGAGCCAGGCATGGCTAGAGAAGGAACAAACAATATATATATATATATATGATCTGTTACTAAATTCGCTCAAGAGCTGTTGGGTCCAGTTCTATTGTATAAGACAAATTTACTTATTGTGTTAGACAAATTTGCTATTGTGTCGTGTGGTGGGACTGCGCTCGCAACCTTGCGATTGCGAAGCGGGTTATTCCTCAATTCCATTTTATTAGGTGAAAATATGAAAATACATCCTGAAAAAGAATCTTTTCTACTCTGAGCACTAGGCCCTAGAGTTTTGGAGAGGGATGGGGGCAGCCGATTAGATCGACCGTAGAACGTAGCGGCAGACGAAATACCGCTAAGCATTTCGCTCGGCGTGCTAAAGTTTCTTATCTCTTTACTGCCCACAAGGCGCTACACACAGAGGGGAAAAACAAGGACAAACGGATTAAGTCGATTATATCGACCCCAGTGCGTAACCGGTACTTATTTAATCGACCCCGAAAGGATGAAAGGCAAAGTCGACCTCGGCGGAATTTGAACTCAGAACGCAGCGGCAGACGAAATATCTATTTCTTTACTACCCACAAGGAGCTAAACACGGAGAGGAGAAATAAGGACAGACAAACAGATTAAGTCGATTATATCGACCCCGGTGCGTATCTGGCACTTATTTAATCGACTCCGAAAGGATGAAAGACAAACTCGACCTCGGCGGAATTTGAACTCACAACGTAACGGCAGACGAAATACCGCTAAGCATTTCACCCGGCATGCTAAGTTACTGACAGCTCGTCGACTCACATTGTGTAAAAGAATGCCACACCAATGTATGTTTTTAAAAATTCCCTAGTACTAAATTCTTGATATCAATCATTTACACCTTATTTATTTCGTGGCAATTTTCACCCAACGTTAAACTAAGGTAAAATTAAATGGAATAAAGATATTGGCAGGGGATAATTCTTTCTGTGATAGCGTATCATATGTTATATTCAAAGATATCACACCTATATATCGCCCGTATATGAGTGTATGGGTGTTTTGAGTATTGATTTATATGATATAAAGCAAGGCGACTTCTGCCATCGGCACTTCGGCAGATCGTATAATCATTGATGTGCAAAGTCTACCAAAGGACCGAGAGATGATAAAGCATTTTAAAATTTTATCACTGTTTATCTCAAGTAAGAATATATACACACTTACAAAGTCTCATTTTAGTAAATCAAACACGTTTTCGTTTTTGTAGATAAACTAAAACAAACGCATATGTGTGCGTGAATAAACATAAGAAGTAAATAACTTTGCACATATGTATGCAAACACACATATATATTCTTAACATATACATAATATAGGATTCCATAAAACTTATCTGAAACTATCCACACAGTTATAAAGAGTCGAGTGAAATCCCTCTATGAATTTGTAATAATTACAACCAAAAAGTGTGATAAATCCAATGAGATCAAATGATAGAAACCTTTATAGCCGCAAGGTAAATCAGATTGGTGTGAATCCTGTCTTTTCTTTCTGTTGTATTTCTGATAATCATCATCAACGTCTCTATAAGACTTACATATGCATGCTTGTGCGTATGTGACATTGAAATTATTGTTTTTTCTTAAGAAAATTTTAGCGCGTGTTACGCGTGGGGAAGTTTGTGAATAGTTCAATAAGTAGAAAAATCTAAGGGGAGGTAATTGGTGATCGTTATTATTAGGGACAGGGGGTGGTAATTGCTCATTTTTCGGGTAGCGGATAAGTAAATATATATACACAAAAACTCAAAAGATAAAGTAGTGAGACGAAATATGTACAGTGATAGGTATGTGATCTTGATTTAATATATATATACTGAGATCAAAGTTGGTTATGCGGTCATATTTAGACGCGTTCTGTATTTCTTTATTTAAACGTTCTTGTATAGAAATTTTTTCTTTGCACTGGTAGATGAGGAAAAAATGGATAGCATGATACCATAACAGCAGGTTGCAAGGCCGCTACGCATGTAAGACTCCAAGAGCTCCAACAAGACCTGTGATAAAGAGAAACAACAACAACAACAACAACAACAACAACAACACAACAACAACAACAACAACAACAACAATAATAATAATAATAATAATAATAATAATAATAATAATAATAATAGTGATAATACACTTGGTTGTCAATATTAGGTTGTCGATACTGTCCAGGGAATATGTACTACACGCAATGATGGTGGGTCAAGTGGGGTTATTGATAGGACAATTAGTAACTAAAGTACCAATAAAGACAGCGACCATATCGGCAACAACACAAATAAAACTATAAGTAAAAACAAAATGTATGACCCTGATGTGGTAAAATTGCGTCATCTTTGTATTGTGGCTTACAAATAAGCTATGGTCAACTCAGTATAGTGATCATTTTCATTATCATGTGTAAATGCATTGCTGGATATATATATAAGAAAAATATGAGTTAGAGGTTATGCAACCGTCTAAGGGATAAATGTATACGCAGGCACTACTGGTGTATTACCTCAGTATGTAAAGTCCTAGCTATAAGCTATACAGTAGTTGGTAATTTAAAGGTAAAACCATGGTTTAATATATATAGAAAAGAAAAGAAATGGAGCAATAAAATCAATGAGACATTGATCATTGTTATTAATACCAATGATCAACTTCTCATTGTTTATTATTGCTCCATTTCTTATATATATATATATATATCCTATACCTTTATTTGTCACCACATCTCATTCTACAACAGCATAATTTCCAAGGCTGGGTAAGCATGTTGAATCCCGCTAGTGTATTGGATTAATATATGAATAATATAACATGAAGTTGGAAAATTTGCTTCTGCATCGGACAGCAGCTTTAATAGTATATGGAAAAGTTTTAAACAAATAAATATAAAAGATATAGAAAAGCATGTCTGTAATCTAATAAAGAACGGCCAGTGGAGTTTACAGAGGTCACTTGAAGACAAACGGCCGGAAAGTATAGAGATATTAGACAGCCTGGCTCGTTAGAAAAGATAGCATTAACAATCCATTATGAATCTATTTTATTTTGACCAATTCATACACTTTTCTACTACTTGGTAAAAGCCAGCTTCAGGTTTCTTTATTTATATTTTATTATAACTATCACTTAAATTGCTTTGGTTTTGTTATTATCATTATTATCACTGTCAGTATAATTAAAGTTGCCTTTATTCTGTTATTATTAATATTGCTGGCATTATTATTGTGATGTTATTTCTTATTTGTTTTTGCATCACTTCAGCATGTGCCGCTCGAATGTCGTAAAGTGATAGGTGGAGAGTAACGGACATGGTATATCTGAAGAACTTGAAAAACTTCGACAGTGCTTGATCGTATTCCATTCAAGGAAGCACCCACATGTAGCTGTTGCTCAAAGATATTGCATTATATTTTAATTTTAAAGAATAATCTCATGTAATCTTTAATAAATGTAAACTCAACAATTTTAAGCTGGTGTCCGCTGCAGAAACAAATGTTGTGATTTGGTATTAAAACTTACTATTTTCCATCCTGGCGTTATAATTATTGCTATGCATGTATATATTAAATATGTGTGTGTATGTGTGTGTGTTCGTGTGTTTGCTTGTGTGTGTATGTGTGTGTGTATGTGCCTGCATGTGTTTGACCGTGTGTGTATGTATATGGCCTTCTGTATGTGTGTACGCGCGTTTAAGATTAAGTATAAACTTGAATGCCATTAGTACGTTATAAATAAATGTTATTCCTGATTAATAAATAATGAAAGTGCTTGACCAGTGAAGTCAAATTTCAATCTTTAATTAGACCGGTGTTTATGCCAGAGATAAATAAAGAGCAGTACACATGCACTTTAATAACAGACACACAACTCACACATTCCGGTACCAGTGACAACATCAGATGCAACAGCGAAAGTTACATAGACTATAATTATTATAATTAAACAAGACGAATAATATTCAATATAAATAATGATAATGCTTTCTTTTAATCTCACAGACTGTATGCGTTATTAAATATATTAATTTATCGTTACGGGAATATCTGTTACGTATGATATCTATGTACTTAACTGGAATTGCGTTGGTTACGCACATACTGATCATTATGTCGAGCACAAATTGCCAAGAAGTTCAGAATTACGAATGTATTAATTTGTTCGTATGTTACTATAATTACTAGAGAAAAAAAGACGTTTGCGTACAGATGTACCTTACATATATTTCACTCACTCGCATAAGCGTCACAAGACTACGAGATTCTGTGTTGCAGTATACGCTGATTTTCAATACTGTGCTGTGGTATATGCAGGTCATGTGAGTGTGTGTGTGTGTGTGTGTGTGTGTGTGTACGCGTGTAAATTTAATTTTATTTTAAACGTTAACTTTATTTTTAATTAATTTTAATTATTCTTATTTTATAATATATTTTAACCTTAGTTTTTAAACCGCAACTCTTAAACCATTTGTTTGCTAGTTGGTATGTTTTTCTAGCGTCAACACAACTAGACAGTCCTAGGTCTTCCCTCCAGTAAAATTTGACCACCCACTAAAGACGACGTCTTTTATCGTTTTATACGACCGCTTTATTACCTACACATGCCACCTCACATTGGTACTCAGACTTGTTGGTCTAGCATCTGCTTTATTTTTTTCCTCTTATGTGTCTCTCTTGCTACCCTAGTTCCTTTGGATAAGAATACCGTTCACTCGCCTTTGCACTCGCTCTCTCTAATTTCCTTGGGCAGGAATGCACCTCACTGTAGTGGTTAGTATATATCTAGTACAAAGCTCTACCTATGTTCCTTATACCAGAGTGCATTATTTATTCCACCCACTAATTTCTCTGGACAGAATCCCCCTTCACTATATTGAATAGCATATATCGAGTACAAAGCTCTTATCTATCTTTCTCATATCACAGTATTTGTGCAACTTTATTACTGCTAGCATTCATTTTCCCTTACAACGGAGCACTGTATAATCATTCTTTTCTCTCACCACAGAGTACTATCTAACCGTCTTTTCTGATCATGGATTTACCTAAGGATTACCCGATCTAACTGAGTTTAATTGGACCTCTCCTTTCTCTTCGGCGTAATGAACCACAACATCTATCATTGATGAGGAACTTTCTTCCACTGTCCAACGTATATCTCTCCGATGACGGGATACCCAACTTACGGAGTTTTCATCCAACACGATGTTCCAATAGCTGTGATATCCCAGAAGCGGCTGTCAGAGACTATTTTTTTACCGTTTGTTAAGTAGCTAAATTAGATTAAATTAAATTAAATTAAATGTTCTCGTCAAACCTTGCATAATTGTTTGTCTTTCCTCACTACTTTAACCTATACCTACTGACTCAAAGGGAAGCCACTTCTAGGTGTTTTAAATAAGACAATCATATATCTGCAATTTCAACTCTTAGCTCAAACTAGAAGATTTGTGGTGTGCCTATCTGAGCACACAGAACACATAACTATTAGTTTGAGTCTCCTTGGCGAAACCTCCTCCTATCCTTTACATATATATATATATATATATATATATGGAGAGAGAGAGAGAGGGGGAGAAAGAGAGAGAGAAAGAGCCGGACGCATAATCATGAGATAGTAATTTCGATGCCCGGAATTAAAAGGACAATTCTTGACACGAATCATAAACATATGATATATTTCGTAGCAATTTTCACCAAAAGGTAAACTAAGGTAATAGTAAATAGACTGAAAATATTGGCTGGGGATAATTCTTTTTGAGATAGAGTATCATACGATACAGTCAAATATATCACACCAGTATATCGCCCATATATGAGTGTGTGTAGTTTGTGTATTAAATTATTTGATATAAAGCAAGGCTACAAAATGCCACTGGCGTTTCGGCAGAACGTATACTTATTGATGTGTCAAGTCTACCAAAGATTCGACACATGAGAGAACATTTCGAGATTTTATCACTCTTTATCTCAAGTAAGTTAGAATATATACACACTTCCAATGCATCAGTTTAGTGAATCGAACACATTTCATTTTTGTAGACGGACTAAAACAAAATCACGTGACTGTGTCTAAACATAAGTAAATATATATATATATAATATATATATATATATATATGGTTCATTACGTCGAAGAAAAATGAGAGGTCCAAGTAAATCCAGTGTGTGTGAGTGTGTATGTATGTATATATATATATATATATAATATATATATATATATATACATACACACTCACACACACACAGACATATATATATATACACACACACATATATGTGTGTGTGTGTATACGCATATATATATTCTTAGCATATACATGTAAGTGTGTGTGTGTGAGTGTGTGAGAGTATGCTTCGCATTTGCGTATATATAAGTATGTTAAGGCCAAGTCAACGTCAACGTGTTGAAATAGTTATTCCATAAAGTATCTAATTGTTATTCCAACAGCACTAGCTACCGATGTTATAAACTTCAGTGTCATCGTTTGACATTGATTTCTTTAGTACTCTTTCATGAAAGCTTTAGAAATTCAAAACTTTGACCTTACTCATAAACATTGTCTTCAAGTCATACTTTATTTTACTGTCGACCTGACTCCATCAGATATGTCTAAACAAATTACCGTGCTTATAGATATTAAGGGCACTAGTAAAGATACCTCTCTCGTCAAAGCTATCTCTAGTTTCGGTGTTCTGTGTGAAGTGGATGGCATAGTAATCTCATCTAGACACGGTGATATTCACAAAAGCTGTTTTAGCTAAATATAAACGACGTAATGTGAAACGTCAAAAATTAAACATCCTCCGCAAATACGTACGAAAATGCTTCAAGTTGAATCGTCTTTGCCGTTTGCCGTTTGAATTGGCCAAATACTTGAATGCATCGATATAGTCATACATATATGCTTACATGTATGCATCCATATACCGATAAATATGTATATGTATACACACTTATACATGTATGTATGTCATTGTTCGGTTTTATTTCAAATTTCTTGCCAATACAGAAAGAACCGGTTTCTAACCAAGATCGAATGTTGCTTCATTGCAATTTCAACATCAACAACCGGTTATTTTTTTATGTATGTGTGTATGTATGTATGTATGTATGTATGTATGTATGTACGTATGTACGTACGTACGTATGTATGTATGTATGTATGTATGTATGTATGTATGTATGTATGTATGTATGTATGTATGTATGTATGTATATATACGAGCAGATTTGTATGTTTTGTTTTGTGTATGTATTCTCATACATATAGCTGCATATATAGACATGCTCATATATATTTAAATGATAAACTTCTGTTAAGTTTTACTGCTTTTACAGTTCCAGTGATTGATTGGATCATTAGACTCCGAATTAGCTTTCTTCTTTCTGGTTTTGAGAAGCCTAATTTCTCAAGATTGGTATTTAGGCAGTATGTTACACAGCCCATATGTATGTATGTATATCAATAATGCCGAAGAATAGTTACATAATCAACTTTATTGTGATAAAGTTGATTCATCGTAATCGTGAATTACATAATTCCTGTTCTTTATTTATTCATTAAGTGGTATTAATCGCCTGGCACTTTACTCTAAAGCAAACGTATATAGTGTTCTAACATCTGTTTGTTAGTATCACCGTGGCTGAGCAAAATCATGTGTGCTTAAGTGTATATATATATATATATATATATAATATATATATATATATATATATATATATATATCACGTGATCGACGAGGCCAACATTCCTTCTGATCAGAAGACTAGTTTCGTCGTAGGGTTTCCTATTTGCAGCTGAGTGGAGTAGAGTAACATAAAATGAAGTGTTTTGCTCAAGAACATATCACACCTCTTGGTTCGTGAATGAAACCCACGATTTCGCGATAGTGAGTGCCACACCCTATTCACAAGACTACGTGCCTTCAGAAACGCATGCACACACACACACACTTACATACATACATGCATACATGCATACATACATATACGCATACATACATATATTCATATTCATACATATATATGCATATATATATCTTAAAAACAGGATTTGTGTGTGTGTGCATACTTTCCTTATGGAGTCGAAAACTGAGTAGCCGATTTTGACGTATGAGGTATTAAAAGAATTAGTAATCGTTCAGCTACGAAAGAAAGATGATTTTTCAACAACATATTACTGCAAAAATGACCTCGAAAACGAGATCAGGTCGCACAATTTTGAGGTCTTTAGCTAAGGGAGGTAACTCTGCCTGAACAATATGTCTTACATAGAGCATAATAAGACAATGTTTAAAATACATAGAGTTTTACCAGGGAATGAAATTTCGAAGATATACCGTCAACTTTATTAGTATTATTTAGTAGACAATCTTTTAAGGTGAAGTATGCTTGTTTGTGTTTTGTCTAACCCAGAGTTAACTCTGATGTAGCAGACCGATCGCAGAGTTTGTATTTTTCTCTTCCTGAAATACTGTAAATATGTGACTTTCTTTTGATGAGAGGATGTGTTTTAAGAGAGATTTGGCTGCTATTTGTGGTAGCTCAAGTTACCACGGAAAGACCTCTGTGAGTGTGTGTTTTGTTGTGGTGAAAAAATTACTTTTTCTCTGAATATTTTGCAAAATAACTTTTAAAAATATTGAAATCTTTCTTACTGCTGACCATTCAACTTCAAATTATTATTGTTAATTGTTGGAAGTCAAGTAGATTGAAATGTACATATAAGGTTATCGTATAGAGTGGAAGTTCAATACGAAGTTTTGAACTCATTATCTTGTGGCAATCCATTGCCTTAAATTTGAAGCCATTAAGTCTTTAAACATTATTTTACTGGGTTTAGTCTTTCGACTGTTACCATGATGGCGTGTCACCTTTAAAAATTTAATTGATCATGCTAACCTCTGTACGTATTTCAATCTAGCATTTATTTTATAGATCTCTGTTTGATGAAATGCTAACTTTGAGACATAGTGGGACACAATACTCTATTTAACAACAAATGTAAACACACACACACGTATATTAAGTGCAAGAATGACTGTGTGGTTGAGAAGCTTGCTTCCCAATCACATGGTTTCACGTTCAGTCACTCTGCCTGGTACCTCGAGCAAGTGTTTTTTTTTTTACTATAACTCTATAGTTTTTTTTACTATAGCACAGAGTTTTGACTGAATTTGGTAGACGGAAACTGCAGCGTTGTTCATCATAAAATGACCGAAAAACATGTTTATAAAGAAGAGTTGTTTGCTTCATGCTTCTCGCATACCCATTCGGCCCATAAGAAAAGAAGCAATAATAAAATGTGGTTGTAGGTCATAGCAACTGGGTAACGCCGGGGTGCATTGCTAGTGTGTGTGTGTGTGTGTGTGTGTGTGTGTGTGTGTGTGTGTGTGTGTGTGTGTTTATATTGCGGCTGCATGGCTTAGTGGTTAGGGTGTTGCTCTAGCGCTCGTGATTTCAATTCCTAGATCGGTTAGCGCGTTGTGTTCTTGAGCAAAACACTTCCTCTCACGTCGCTCTGCGATCACATGAACACTTGATGCGTGGCAAACCTGGCACCTTTTCGGACAAAGTCAATTTGATGGAGAGATTTGAGCTAATGTTCGTGCAGAACATTTGATCATTATAAACAAGTTATTTGTTCAGGTTGTTCGGTAAAAGCTGGACGCTTATATGTTGTCTTCGACGGGAGAGTCCATTATCTATATATACACAGGGTGGCCCAAAAGTAGGTTTACTGTAATTCACGTAGGCACTTTAAATTTCTTTCGAAACATTTTATTACATTTAAATTTCTATCTTACAATAAACTAAATTCACATAGAATAATGGTTTCATTTTTTTATAATTAAGGTCTAAACTGTTAATATATGAATGCAAAAGAGATAGTTGAATAACTGTAAACCTGTTTTTGGACCACCCTGTATATATATATATATATATATATATACTCTTTTACTCTTTTACTTGTTTCAGTCATTTGACTGTGGCCATGCTGGAGCACCGCCTTTAGTCGAGCAAATCGACCCCAGGACTTATTCTTTGTAAGCCCAGTACTTATTCTATCGGTCTCTTTTGCCGAACCGCAAAGTGACGGGGACGTAAACACACCAGCATCGGTTGTCAAGCAATGCTAGGGGGACAAACACAGACACACAAACACACACACATACATATATATATATACATATATACGACAGGCTTCTTTCAGTTTCCGTCTACCAAATCCACTCGCAAGGCATTGGTCGGCCCGGCGCTATAGCAGAAGACACTTGCCCAAGATGCCACGCAGTGGACTGATATATATATATATATATATATATATATATATATATATATATATATATATATATATATATATATATATATGTATATACTTAAAAATATGTACGTTCGGCCAGAGCTTGATTAGGTCTAAAACTGCAATAATCTACCGACATTATCTGCAGTAAGAATCAACCTAAATATTTCCTGTGGGACCTTAAACGTCACCTATACTGACAGATGTACTTTCTCTCTTCCAGCCCACTGATTAAAAAATAAATATGAAGAAATAGACTGCTCTTCATTTAAGGCAATCTTCAGAGTGTCAAAATAAGTTCTATTAGATACGTAGACTACTATTAGTTTGTCTCTTTTATTTCTAGTTAGGAGACATTTGAATGAAAGCTTCCATCCAATAATATCATACTGCTTTGTTCTCCTATAAAGCTTTGCGGCTTGTCTTTAATAATTGTATATACAGTAAGGTTGTAATACAACAGTACGAATTTCAGATAGTTTTCGATAAATTGGATTTTGGTCTCGGTGTTGATTTCCTTGGCGTTTTCACACGTTTATCGACATTCCAAATACCAAAGGAAGGATGTCCATCGATCGTGATAATAAAAAAACAAACATGAATATTGCAGCTGTTTTTCCTCAATAGTTTCAACATCAATATCTCATTAGTTGAAAAAGCGGTGGGCTGGTTGAGGCATTAGTATACCGTGCAAAATGCTTAGCGATATTTCGTCCGTGATTACATTCTGAGTTCAAATTCCACCGAGGTCAACTTTGCCTTTCATTCTTTCAGGGTCGATAAAATAAGTCCCAGTTTATCACTGGGAGCCGATGTAATCGACTAAACCCTCCCCCCAAAACTGCTGGCCTTGCGACAAAATTTGAAATCAATATCTCATTAGTTAATGACTTAAGTTATGAGATATCGATAAAAGTTAACGAGTATTCTTGGATATTAGTTTGAAGTAAAAGATATCTTGTACTATAAAAGGAAATTACGAAAATATCAAGGACGGAATTGGCAAAACTTCGTGGTATGTTTTTCGCTAACGGGAGACTTTTAAACGATCGTTCGATCTACCAGAAATAATAATTCCCATCCCCAAATCAAACTCTACGTATCTTTTTTGTCGTAAATTACGAACAATACGTTCGATGACGTTGTGTTATATGAACTATGCATAACAAAGAAGGGATGACCACAGATGGAAGATATTCCATCATAAGTTTGATCAATCATAGCTAACCTGAGTCTAAGCGGCAACAACAAAGACTAAAATTAAAATACATTCAGATTTTCATCCTTTTCTCTATGCATCGATTTCCGGTACATCAATATTGGAAACCTGTTTTATTCTTTCATACTCTGCGCACTATAAAGCTGATGTAACAGATCGTTAGCTCTTTCATGCTGAAAAGAAATTATACATCTGCTCATCTGGCGAATGATTAAAATCTTATTCTTTGTTAATACTTCATTATGTGTTACGTAATTGTTCCTTGGATTTATTGAAAGCTAGTCTGTAATTTTGCATTGAACGTCCTTGAAAAGCTTTTTTCACTTCAAAAAAAAATTAAACAATACCATTTAGGCTTCAAAATTCTTCTGACCTCATTCATTTATTAATTTTCCTTTTTCTGTATTTATTCTATTAATGGTTTCAGTGAATGGACTGCGGTGATGCTAGAACTCTGTATTTAACGATTTTTACTCGATTGTATTTGGTTGTCAAGAAAGTTCTTGCGGTTTTTAACCTTTAAATTCAGATGCACATATCTCGGCTCAAACAAAACTTTATTAATCGAAATAAACAACATCAAAATCAACACACTTTTGCTAACGCGAATCAAATGTATTTATGCCAGTAGCGCAAAAATCCTGCGTTCTGGTGTCAATGAAGTCGTTGAAGGCGTGTTTGGCATCGTCTTGGTTTTTGAAGCATTTCTCACGCAGGAAGTGGTCAAGATGCTTGAAAAAGTGGTAGTCAGCAGGCAAGAGGTCTGGTAAGTATGGCGGATGAGGCAGAGTTTCGTAGCCTGATTCGTTCAACTTCTGCCGGGTCAGTTGTGTGACGTGTGGCCGAGCGTTGTCGTGGAGAAGAATTGGTCCTTTTCTATTGACCAATGCTGGCTGTTGTCGGACTTTCTTATTCATTTCATCCATTTGCTGGCAGTACTTCTCCGCCGTAATTGTTTCGTCTGGATCCAAAAAGCTGTGATGGATGAGACCGGCCGCAGACCACCAAAGTCACCATGACCTTCTTTTGGTGCAACTTTGGCTTCGAGATGTGCCGTGGAGCTTCGTCGGCGTCAAACCACTGAGCTGAGCGTCGTCGGTTGTCGCAAAGAATCCACTTTTCATCGCAACAATCCGGTCGAGAAACAGGTCGTTCTTGTTGCGTTGAAGAAGGAAGAAGACATTTCAAAACAGCGTTTTTTTGTTGTTCAATTCGTGCGGTGCCCATTTCTCAAGTATTTTTGTTTTTTCCAATCTCTTTCAAGTGGTTGGAAATTGTCGTATACGTTACGTCTAATAGAGAAGCAAGCTCTCGAACAGTTGTGCGTGAATTGGCTTCCACAAAGGCTCTTAGTTGATCGTTGTCAACATCCGATGACCGACTACTACACACTTATCATCCTCAAGACTCTCGTCATCGCTACGAAATTTCTTGAACCACCATTGTGCTGTAGTTTCATTAGTGGTTCCTGGACCAAATGCATCATTGATATCGCGAGCTGTTTCAGCAGCTCTTCGGCCTAGCTTGAAATGGAATAAGAAAACTGTGCGAATTTGCTTTTGTCCATGTTGTATTCAACGTTCCGGAAAAAATGGCCTATTTTTTCAAAAAGAAAAAGAATAACATGATTAGATAGAACGAAAAACGGGATTTAAAATGATATATAAAGTCAAAGTAATTCAACGAAAGTTAATTTGAAAATACATCATTTAAAACCAGAATAGAAAACTCCGGAAGTAGTTTCTTGAGAACCTAATATCATCCTTGACACAGAGACGTATTTCTATGTGATATTTATCTCATCGTTAACTGTTTGTCAGACTGAAGAATGTGATATGTATATATATATATATATATATATATATGAATAAATGAAAGAATGGAGTTGAACGACAAATTAACAAATTTCCTTTATTTTCGACATATGTTTCGAAGGCTGCATATTCCTAATTGTGAAGGAATAAGGAGTACATTATGCCGCTTTCTCATCAGGAAAAACAAGGAATTTATGTCAACATCAAGATTCACAAAGACTTTTAGATGACTGCTCTCACGGAGCGCATAAATTTTATAAAAATACACACAAATTTCCACACGAAAACACGTAGTCTCTGCCCTAGGCACGTAACTTCAATCGTGTTATTTCTGATGTGAATTTGCTACCCAGGTATCGGTTAAACGAATTATCCATAAAAAGATATTTCATTTTTCTACTCAAACACATATATATATATATATATATATATATGGAAAGGAAAAACATACAAGCGTAGACGATCTTATAATACAAAGTTGGTACAAATCTAATAAAGATTCTACAAGTTGTTTTCAAGCCTAATTAAATTCAAAACAAAACGAAAGAAATTAAGCTTTTCTTCAGGAATTCATTATTGGAATGAATGAGTTCCACAAAGGAAAATATAAAGACCTTTAGTAGACTAGAAAGGAACAAACAATTAAATTCTGATAGAAGGAAATTACCCGAACGCCAAACCGATCACAACCAAGAAAAATATATATACAAAAATCCACTTTGACTAAAATAACAATTCACAAGATATTGAGGTTATTGATTGATTTTAAAAAATTGAGAATAAGTGTAGGTATAGGTTTGTTCGGATAAATATTAATAGTTATTATTTTTCGATTAATCAAGTAGTTTTAAATAAGGCCCTAATATTTGCTAAGAGGAGTTCTGACTTAAGTATAGATGAAATTAATATCATATTAGCAGCCAGAAGATCCGTCATTGAATTTGAGAATAAGTTTTGAATTAAAAAGGATAGTTATGACGGTTTTGATATTCCTATGGGAGCGTCAGATTCCGCTCAGGTTACAGATATAGTAGGTATTTACATTCTGTTTAAGTTAGGGAGTAAGTTTCCGGAGCTTGCTGGTGGTTTATACCGAGATGACTCTTTGTTCACCGTTAAGAATATTTCTAGTAGGAAATTGGATCTATATAGAAAGACGTTTCACTGTTTTTTTAAAATTTAGTTTCGGTTTATCGTTCTTCATAGTAAATCTATTAACTTCTTCGATGTCAATTTTTTTTGATTACTGGTATTTACGAGCCTTATCATAAGCCTAGCTCTAATCTGAAATATAATAATTCTGAAAGTAATAATCTAGGCTGTGTCAAAAATTTTCTAATTTACTATATTTCTAGGAAAAGTTCTGCCTTTTCTTGTAAGGAGGTTTTGATAAGCATGCTCATTAATATAATATAGCCTTTAATAAGGCTGGTTACAATAGGAAAATTGAATATCTTGATATTTCTAACCCTTATTATACTGATAAATTGAAGCTTACTAATAATGGTTATGGATTGGATTTTAAATATTCCAAATCTAAACGGAAGGGTAAATATGAATCTGGAAGTGCACATAAGAACAAAGAGAATAATCCTTTAATTCTAGTTACTAATGATCATAAATATAAATATAATTACGTCCTAAGAGGTTATAATTCTACGTTGGTCTATAAGGTTAATAATTTAAGTCATTCTAATTTTGTTTTGGACTAAATTTTATGGTATATTATTTTATGGTATATTATTCCATATGCCGATCAATTAAAAAGTAACTTAGTTGGCGTTGTTTATAAATTGTTTCTGAAATATTTGAATAAAAAAAGAGATACTATGAGATTTTGAATTCGAAATCTATTGAGGTTGCTTATTCGGTCTATCGGAATTTATCTCAGATTATTTTTTTCTATTAATGAAAAGAAATTATCTGCTTTTTATCTTCGTGATAGCTCAGTTAATGATAGCGAGATCACTTCCACGGGTGCCAATATTATTGATGTTTCCAATAGCAAGGGTGGTATTGATGGTTTTGATTCTAATATAAAGTTTTAATAATAATGAGGAGGATAGGTTTTTGCTCAATAATAATTCAATTGTTGACGGCTGAATTAGAGGTGGAAATTCCCTTTGTGAGTGTAGAAACAAAGAGAAATGTTTATTTGGAAATTTTCGTAAACGAGAGAAATAGTTCAAGCTAAAGTCATTTCTGAGGGTAATGATTACTTTTACATTGGTTCTTCTGCTAATTATATTAAGAAAAGGGTTTCTAATCATTACCATACCATTAGGAACAGAAATAGGGCTTCATATATTAGACTTAGTAATTTCATCTGGTAAGTTCTTTATTGAATGAAACATTTTAAGGACGGCTCCAGTTTATAAAATCGTTAGTAGGTTCTGTTCTCTTTGTTCAGAGGAATTATTTTTGATTTTATTTTCTTGAAGAAAACTATTAAATTCCAAATCTGAAAGAATTTTTGTGTGTATGTGTGTTCATAGGAATAAATGTGTCAACAATTTTAAATTAGTAAGTCTATTATAGGCGTTTTATTTTATTTTATTAACCGGTCTTTGAGAGTTTGATAATCACAATTTCATCCTTTATATTTACTACTTAAGTAGATTCCTCTTTCATTTTTTGCTTTTCTTTTTGGTTTTCAAAATTGCCATTATGTTTTGTTTTGCATTTAAGTAAATTCCTTCCAGTGATATTTTTTAGATTTGGATATAATTTTATTCTACTTTAATAAACAATATAAGTATTCATTAGATAAGTTCTTAATTTATTTTTTAACCCCATGATTTGGATAATTTATAGCTTGATAATTTTTTTTAATATTATAAACTTTTTATTATTCTTTAATAAATATTTTTCATATATATTTATATATATTTTATATTTTATTTAAAATTTAAAAAAAAATTATCTAGCTTCAGCTCACGAGCTGTGGCCATTCTGGGGCACCACCATTCGGTGTTGCTACATGATTTTACTTCAGGAATGCTTTTTAGCAGTTGACATTTGGTGCATGAGAGAGTTTGATGCAGCTGCCCTCATCTGCACCTCCTGCCGTGACGTTGGTTCATCAGGAAGAGGTCCAGCTTTATTTTAAAGACATCAGCATCCACCCCATACAGGTATCTCAGGTCCTTCGGGAGGATATTGAAGAGCAGTGGACCTCTGAAGTCCAGGCTATCACAGTATCTTGTCCTACATCTTGATGGCAAATTTGAAGTCCTTGGCACTATGCAGTGGCGCCCAGTTCTAGAATTTGTGTAACTCTCGAAGCCAAAGTTTGGGACAAGTCCTTCCAGGATCTTCTAGATGTATATTATGGCATATCTTTCTCGCCTACGCTCTAAGGAATAGAGTCCTAATCTCTTGAGTCTTTCCCAATAGCTTATATGCTGCACAGAAGCTATCTTCTTCGTGTTGCCTCGTTGGATCGCCTCCAGTTCGGAGATTAATTTGACACTGCAAATATACCCGGCTGCACAACACGCACATTGATTTTATGCATATGCAAAATATGCACATTTTACAATTGGAAGTACAATACAAAATATTAAATTAAGTGCATATATATACTATGGGTAATAATGTGCATGGATGGGTACATACAGATATATAAGCACAAAAAATGATTATGATATACATATATACACATGCATATATACATGCAGGTAAAAAAGTATATAGATATGCATAGACACTCATATATATATGCAAACATATACATACGATCAGTTACATACTCATTGATACATACAAATTAAAACATTTATATATATATGCGTACACACACACACACAAATATATATATATATATACATATATATATATATATATATTATATATATAATATATATATATACATACAAAAATACACACATACATATAAACCAATGCTAATATAGTCGTACACACACAAAAGATTATAAATAATTCAATACATATATAGGCATGATGGCATAATTATAGATACACATACAAACATATTAACGTAAAGATATAGGCATAGATGTACAAGCGCATACATATATATATATATATACACGTACATATACATACGCACAGTTATATACACATATGCTCGACTAAAGGTGGTGCTCCAGCATGGCCGCAGTCAAATGACTGAAACAAGTAAAAAAGTAAAAGAGTAAGAGATACATATAAGTAAAAATATATTATGTAAATATATATACACACATACACATATATACACATCTATGCACCCCCCACACACACATATATATATATATACATATATATATGTGTGTGTATGTATATAAATTCACCTACATATACGCATACATATACATACATGTGTACAAGTACTAGTTTTCTAGTATACATACAAACGTATATAGATATTTCAATCCATATATAGGCATATTGAGATAAATATCCACACACAAACATATATTTAAATAGGCATATAGACAAACAAATACATACATATCCATATATAGATACAAGATACATTTATGGTCATATATGCATACATGCACTTCAGGTATCATTATTAAATAATATTAAATAACATCATTAGATAATACAATTAAATCAAAAAAGTTAATTGTTATTTAGATTACTAAGAAGTATTCAGTGTGGTGTTAAATAGTATTAAATAACATTTTTAGATGATAATATTATATTATCTTAGATTAGTGAAAAAGAATTTTGTCATGAATTTACATGAAAAAAGCATTTTCATCCCTCGTATTTACTTGGTTCCTTTCCATATTCATTGTTTTATAGTTTTCTTCTAGGCATAATCTACAGATTTTATTGTTGATTCTGATAGAATTTTCCATTAAATTATGAAATCAATATTGTTTTTTTGGGGGGTTTTTTTTTTAGTTGCCAAATATTTTTTGAGAGTCCAGTACTGTTTAATTTGCTTTGGTCCCTAAAGGTGAATTCGTGCTTCGAAATTCTTGATTTGATTCAATTTTGTGTACATCAGATATAATGATATTTTGAGGAATCATTTGTTATAATTGTTGCTTGGTATACTACATTTTTTCTATTACAATTTCTGTCTAACTTACAAGGGTTTGGGGCTCTAAAATTACACTTTTTATGAGTAGGCAATTTGGGGTTATTTCTAGACTTTGTTGATTTATACTGGTTGTAGCTATTAAGAGTACTTATATTGTTAATTGTACCAATTTGTTCTGGGTTTATAATTTTGTACGTTCTATGTTCAGTTTGTGTTTTCTTTTATTTTCATAGAATTGATCTAGTTTCCTATTATTAAATAAAGATGCTATCCTGGAAAGATTGGGAGTAACTGAGAATCCGAAATTTTTATTTTTTGAAGTTTTTATTCATAATATTTTTAATAGATCTTATAAAGTTCGTCTTTAAATGTTTAGCGAGGGGAATTATTATCCTTATGGTTTTATCAGTCCCTACCTTGGTTGAGCATTGATTTGTATTCAGAAAGTCATTTTTCTCATACATGATATTGGTTTCTTTTTGACTATGCTTTTATTGTCACTATTAGTTTTATTATTATGGTTATTCTTATCATTATTGTTACACGTCTTACTCTGGCTACTGATGTTTTTAAATTTTTTTTGCTATCTTTATGTTCCTATTTTTATCTTTAATTATATAGTTACAGTTTACGCTATGAGTATTTTAGGGTAATTTACATTAGTGTGATTAGAATGGTGATAATAATTTTTATGATTTTGGTTCTTAAGAATTTTATTCATGTTTTAATACTCTTTACTCTTTTACTTATTTCAGTCATTTGACTGTGGCTATGCTGGAGCACCACCTTTAGTCGAGCAAATCGACCCCAGGACTTATTCTTTTGTAAGCCTAATACTTATTCTATCGGCGCAAACAAACACACACACACACACAACACACACACATATATATATAATATATATATATATATATATATATATATATTATATAATTAGGGCTTAGTGAAACAAATTACTTTGCCACATACTGAACTTAGTAGAAATAGCAGCCAAAAAAAATTTTCTTAGCATTTCTACTACTTAAAGAAAATTTCTCTCAGATAATGTTTACTCCATACAGCTCACGACGGTTTGGGGGGTAAATACAGAAAAATATCACAAGTACATAGATCGTTTGAGTACGTCAACGTTTCAAGATTAGCCAAATAAAATCAGCATTTCTTTCGTCAGCTCAAAATTTCTTAATTTGGATTTGGAAACACTAAAAAGAAGGAACTTTACCTATCAGCGAACTTGTCGCTTCAGATGAACCACTCCAACTAAACAGTGTCAACAAATTCAAAATGCGCAGGCGTAAAATTCTGCACTCCCCATTCTACCCACGTGGTCTATCTAGCAAACATTATATTTTAACCGCGAGAACCGAGGCAGTATGACCGAGAGAAATGAATTATAATATCAACAATTGAGGATAAAATTAATTGATTAATCAATTTCACCAATATATATATATATATATATTATATATATATATATATATATATATTATATATATATATATATATATACGACGAGCTTCTTTCAGTTTTCGTCTACCAAAGGCTTTGGTCGGTCCGAGGCTATAGTAGAGGACACTTGCCCAAGGTCCCACGCAGTGGGACTGAACCCGGAGCCATGTTGTTGGTAAGAAAGCTACTTACCACGCAGCCACTCCTCAACATGCTTAAGTTTAATTTTTATATTATTATAATTGGCCTGTTAAACACGATTATTATATTTATGATTAGTGTTGGAAATTTTTATTATTTGGTTATGAGGGTATACTGTTTCTTTATAAGTATTTAAGTCACTAGTCTTAACATTATTATTTGTGTAATTATATTTAATATGGTTTTAGTAGTGTTGTAGTTTGTATTGTTCTTAATTTCATATTTATATCTGGCCTTCTTTAGTGCTATGTTGTAATAGTCTGTGTTTATTAAATAATTCTCCGTTAGATTATAGAAAATTTATTCTTCTCTTTGTAATGTAATGTAATATAAGTTTTTTTTTAATGTTTTTTAAATTTTAAATTTAATTTTTGTTATTTTTAGACGTTTAATTTAGGTTTATCTGATATTGTGAAACGGAAAAAAATTTTTCATGTAAATTATTTATAACTCATTTTAGTTTATTTATTTATTTATTTTTTTTTTTACATCGAAGGGAAACTATTCTGATTTACTCGAGGTAGCCATTTGTAAATAAGTGAATTACTTTTTATCTTCATTTGAAATCACCATATTAACTTCGAAATATGGTATTAATTACGTTTTAGTAGATGATATATTGGTTTTTAATTTTTTTATCTTTCAATTAGCTAACATTATAATTCTTGGTAGTTAATATATTATTTGTCTCATCTACTTTATGTGTAGTTTAGACGGTTATGGCAAATGTCGTTATCAAATATTTATATATTGTGAATTGTTATTTTAATCAACGCTCAAGTGGATTATATAATTTGTTTTCTGGATTTGATTGGTCTAGCGTTCGGGTAATTTACTTCTATTATAATTTAATTGTATGTTCTTTCTGGGCTTTTATATTTTTCTGGGTTTTTATATTTTTCTTGGTCGAACTGATTTATTCCAATAATGTATTCCTGAAGAAAAGCCTAATTTATTTCAAAAGGATTATCTTTTCTCTTTGTTTTGGCTTTAACTAGGCTTGGAAACAACTTGTGGAACCTTTATTGGATTTGTAACAACTTTTATTAAGAGAGCGTCTACACTTCTATTTTTTATTTCTTTATTTTTTATTTATTGATTATACCAATATTGAATATATATTTTTATATATTCTTTGCTGGGATTGAATCTTTGAAGGATTTTGCCCCTCACGTCTTATATATATATATATATATATATATATATATATATAGGGAAAGTTTACGAAAAAAACAAAAGACGAAGACAGGTGGTGTACAAAACAAACAGATGTATTAGTATAAAGCTCAGGAATAGAAAAAGTCTTTAACGTTTCGAGCCTACGCTCTTCTACAGAAAGATACACAGAAAAAGCAAGGAGAGAAATAAGGAGAGAAAAAAATGTGTGTAGTGGCTAACGATCTATCATGGCGTCTGACTCGGACAGAATGGTCAGACGGAAGGAGGAAAGTATACTTAATACAGATACTCACACAGGCGCTATTATAAATGTAAGGATGCTTGTATGCAGTTTCGTATACTATATATACATATATATATATATTATATATATATATATATATATATATATATATATATATGTATATATTATATACGTATGTGTATATATATATATTCATAATTTATTTATATATATATATATATATATATATATATATATATATATATATATATATATACTGTTTCTGCTAATCAAATTGTACTCATAAAGCTTTAACCACCTTGAAAGTACAGTAGAAAAGCCCTGCTCAAGATGCCATGCGATGAAAACAAATCTAGATTAACGTTTGCTAAGTGACGTTATTAGTCGCACAACTATATGTACGTCTTGTCGTTACATTAGTGTCATGCGTATATCAATCACTTAATATAGATCTTGATATTCTTCATATTTTTTATATCATTGACAGAATGCTGTCAATAATTTGACCTATTGTTGTTGTGAGCATATGTTTTTTATCTTGACTGACTGGCAGAGTAGTTAGATCGTCGGGCAGATTGATTTGCGATAATTGTAATCTTTCTGACTATTTAAGGCTCTGAGGTCAAATACAACGGAGTTCTACATTGCCTTTCATAGTTATGTATTTGAGAAATACAGTAACAGTCCTGTACCGGAGTCGATCTTTTCTTTCTCTTCTTTTAAATTTATCGTTGACTATTTTCCACAAAGGTTTCGGCTGTGATCAGTCCAGGAGAATGATGGAATACATGAGGTCTGAAAGCTAAACAGTATCTCTCCTAAATCTAGACAGTAAAACTGAAAAGGAAATAGAGGTTCTTGAGAATGTTTAGAAATTACGTCAAAATTGAAATTTAGTATTTCTAAGGTGGAAACCTAGCGATAAATTATGGGAAATACCATAAAAGTTATGGAGTAAATTCACAAAATGCATTCCTAAAACCCTTTCAAGGGGTTGCAGGCTAAAGGCAAAGATAGGCACATGATTTTACTCTTAACTACCCATGTAGCTACTACCAACAAAGCTTTTGTTAGAAATATTACTGGAAAAATTAAGTTCGCTATAGTGGTGGTGTTATATGCTGAAATTCAGATTATATTTTTGGTCGAACATAATCCATCAGACTTATTTAAAAAAACATTTAGGAATTTCGCTTCCTTCATTTTTATGTTCGAATATTCTAATAATTGCCTCGTAATATCACAAGTCAATAACGCTGATTTCAAATCTACTTATAATAACAGTGATTTCAAATCACCCTTTTAATTCTGCTTCTTTTATTCCTGATATGGTTTAATTTTTGCTTCTTATTGACAGCAATGTCAACGTCCTTACAGAATTAGTTGTGCTTCACTTCAGCTGTACAGATCGCACATGGGAAAATAGATTCATTTCATAACATTCATAATGCATACTTTCAAACGGAAGCTTGAACCAATCAATCTATCTATCTATCAATCAATCGCTCAATCAATTAATTGTTCAACCATTTAACAACAACAACAACAACAACAACAACAACAACAATAATAATAATAATAATAATATAATAATAATAATAATAATAATAATAATAATAATAATAAAATAATAATAATATAATAATAATAATGCAGTACCAGGCAATGGCTTGATGCAGTACCAGGCAATGGCTCTCATGGCTTCTGACCTTAACTGATTGGAAGTGTTATCATGTACATTGTTTTGTCTTGGTATAAAAGATGGGCTACAGCAAATATTCTGCTCAATACCACAGATTTGCTTGTCAGTTGTTTGACCTTAACCAGTTGAGCATGTCCCTTAGTGGCTGACGACATGTGCATCTCTGATCACGAGCAGAAGTAGTGGGGGAGCATCATAGCCATGTGTTGAGAGGGATTCTTTGCGGTTTGAATAATTCACCTCTGGAAACATGGGTGCTTCGTTCAACATCCTTAAAAACCCTTATTCAGGGACCGCTTGAGCGGGATGGGCTACTCAACCTGAAGAAAATTCTAACTGGGCCCCACCTGCAAGGTCATGTGCTGTTTATCTTGATATGAGATCACCATGTCGCGCACATATGGTTGTGATGCATGTGCCTGGTGTACCCTTATCAGACGGGTAGTCATGATGGGTATATTGGGCTTCGTATATTTTACCCCAGTGTCACTTTGATGGCATGAACTGCTCTCTCACTCAATAATAATAAT
>NC_043002.1:53503598-53511098 GCF_006345805.1 Octopus sinensis | reverse complement strand
ACATAGGTTTTTACAATTGTTTTACTCGAATCAATAAGAGATCAAACGTCGGACGTTGACTATCTGATATAGACATCGTTTCATCAAGATCTATTTTTAACACCTGCCTTTTCTTTTTCAAAGAATACCAGAATATATTAGAAAAGAAGTTATGTTATAAAAAATATATTGCATGATACACAGCCTTGGCGATCCGTAAAATTCATGAATCGATAATGCTCAGATCGAAGAGGGATGTTAATAATGTACTTATATACAAATCACAGGAGACAGCTTTCATCTCTATTAATGCGGATCAAACAAGGGATAATTTCATCAGGACCAAGAAAATGGAAGAATCGTTTGATATCGATTACGTAACATTTATCGCTTTCCCAGCAAACAGGCACAATTAATTGACCACATCGGCATATCAGATGGCAAAGGTTTTCTTTTCAAACGATTTCTTTATTATCGAATACGGCATTCTTTAGCTGCTCCAACCTTTCATTTTCACAGTACATATTTGTGAAATCACACACATACACACACACGCACACTCACACACACAAACACACACACAAATTATAAATTTATAGAGAGACAGACACACACACACACACACATATACACACACACACACAAACACGCACACACACACACGTTTAATAGGAACAGGAATATTTTTTTCTTAGATATTAAAAGAATTGTTCAATGTTCAACGCTTGCCAAGGGACCGAAGTAGACAGAAGAATTGAAGCAGAGACTGATATAGAATAATATGTAAATTGGCTTAAATCTAAATGAAACATAAAAAGAAATAATTTGTTATAAATATTAACATCATATACGTGAAAAAAAAATAATGATGTGATGCAGATTTCTGTTAGAATTTGTTTTTACATAATCATGGATGTATATCCAGTGAAAAAAAGAGTATATATAGAATACGCATACTCAGGTATCCATGTGCGTGTGTCTGCGTATGTCTGCGTGTGCGTACATTCGTATGTATGTGTGTGTATGCATATTTGTTTATACGTATGTACATATATATATATATATATATATATATATCGTTGCCCTAGAACAGAATAATTTTTTTTCATTGAGTTCTCTGTTAATATTTGCACAAGAAAATATAGGAAACGTATATTCTTATTGCTATCATAGGAAATGTGCAAACTTATTGTTATTACTCTTACACTTTACTCTTTTACTCTTTTACTTGTTTCAGACATTTGACTGCGGCCATGCTGGAGCACCGCCTTTAGTCGAGCAAATCGACCCAGAGGACTTATCCTTTGTACGCCTAGTGCTTACTCTATCGGTCTCCTTTGCCGAACCGGTAATTTACGGGGACGTAAACACACCAGTATCGGTTGTCAAGCGATTTTGAGGGGACAAACAAACAAACACACACACACACCACACACACATATATATATATATATATATAATATATATATATATATATATATATATATAATATATATATATATACATATACATGTATACGACGGGCTTCTTTCAGTTTCCGTCTACCAGATCCACTCACAAGGCTTTGATCGGCCCGGGGCTTTAGTAGAAGACACTTGCCCAAGATGCCACGCATAGTGACTGAACCCGGAACCATGTGGTTGGTAAGCAAGCTACTTACCACACAACCACTCCTGCGCCTATAATATAATTACAATAGCTTCTTTTCTGATTTCCACTTAAATTACAAATGGCGGTCTCACTACTTGGCAGATACTTTATTTTGTCCTTCTGTGATGTATGAGAGACTAGGTAACCTCAACCGAATTCGAACTCTCCTCGATAGTCTATTATTTTCACTACAACGTGACCTTGTTTTTAGATATTTATTATTTTTTGTAAATAGTCAGTAGATTACCAGACCTACTTGTAGTGTTTTGTTACCCTATACATCCATATGTATCATACATCTCAGTCCCAATATTTACATTTGTTAAGTATTTATTTAAAAAATGCCAGTAATGTCCATGAGTCGATTTAGTCTTCCGCATAATCTCCCGTTTTACAAATATCTAACTTTGCGCCATGAAATTACGCGTCGTTATAAGGCTGCGAGTTAGCATTGTTCAAATAACACTGGGGCCTACTTCGTCTTTAATCCGTTTGGTTGCTATAGTGTTGTTACAGTACTGAAGCTTCTTCTTCCTCTTCATCATCATCATCATCTTCTTCTTCTTCTTCTTCTTCTTCTTCTTCTTCTTCTTCTTCTTCTTCTTCTTCTTCTTCTTCTTCTCTTCTTCTTCTTCTTCTTCTTCTTCCTCTTCTTCTTCTTCTTCTTCTCAACTACCCATCAATTCAGTAGATCTTGTATTAAAGCTGCTACAGAGTTTTATGTTCTAAATTTACACTCAGCGCTTATTATTATGTACCACATGTAACAATTCCAATTTCGGTATATTTCACTTTTCACAAAAAGATCTGCCTTTTAGTCCTTGTGCTTTAACTTCTCGAAGGCATACAATCTGTATTGGAGCCAACGAGGGAGCTACTACTACGTGGTAGTTCGACCCACTAGATATACCGATCAAATTTCCCTCAGATCACACTTCCATTTTGGAAAGGTACTCGTCGGATAATGTCATCCGAAGAAACCTTAAATGAGAAGTTGGGATGGTCACGGTTAGAATGCCTGTTCGTTGAAAGTATTCCAGAAAAAATAACATCGATTATAACAACAACAGCAAAGTTTTTAAGTAGTAGTTGGACATAACTGCCAAGGGGTCACCAGAATGGTATATGTATATATAATTACCTACCCCCGCTGGTTTTGTTAAACGTTTCAAGAAAGAAAGAAATGAAAGCCTTATTGACTTTAAAACGTTCATAAAAAAGATCGAAATAGTGAAAAACGTCTATTATGCCACTTATCCTGTCAACTGTCTATTTTTTAAAAATGTTTATACGATCGATCGAAATAAATAAAAAAGGTAAGATAATTTAAATTTATTTAAAAGATAGCAAAAATTCTAAAGTAGGGAAATATAGGCGTATTTTGATTTGCTGCCAATTAGATATAACAGTTTGGTTGTAGCAGATCAAGCTGGTACTCTTCAATTACGTGTTTTGAGTCTGCGAATATATTTTGGTGGAAGATGGCGACATTAAGTCGTAAAGAATGAAAATATTAAAATGAAAAATTAGAAATTTTAAGGCATAAATGGAGAAAAACTTTTCCATTCATTGTTAAAGGAGATAAATCTTTGATTCTTACTTGCCACGTGTCATTCAGTCGCTCTAAAGTTAATATGAATCTTACAATGAATCAAATATCAAAAATATTTCGAATGATTATTCGTGAAAAATTAGAAGGTAAATATATTAACGGTGTTAAAATAATCAATAAATAATCAGTAAGACGATAATGACAACGTTCAGTTAAAAATCGACAGAGTATACCTGGAGTTTGTATTATAAAGCCATATATATTATAAATGCTAAACGTCTATATTAACAGCGAATTTGCTGAGAAAAGTATTACTAAAGAAGATGCAGTATTTGTTAAAACAAAAACAAGAAACTGCAGCGGTTAGTAGCATAAACTACAGAGTGGTGTATATTCCAGATCAGTGCTGAAATTTTAAGCAAAATGCCAGATGGTTTGAAGCAATTCTCTTGTCTTTAGCTTACCTGTTGACAAATCTACAGGTTTACCTGTCAACCTACAACTGACAGTAGTTATTCGTTACGTTTCCCCTAATGCAACTACGAAAGAAGAGATATTAGGCTCAGTGACATTAAAAGAAACAACACGTGGTAATTTCATTAAAAGTTTTTTGACGTAGGTTTAACAAATGTTGTTGTTCTACTGAATAAACTCGTCAGTGCTGCAATAGATTAAGCATCTGTAATGGCAGCGAAAATATAGGCTTATGTGCATGACGTCTCCTTATTCCTTGCATTATTCGTCATGAACACCTACCTAGCAGTCAGATACTTCACGTATGAAGCGTATGAACTCTTGCTTTAAACTTGCCAATTTTATGCAATTTTAAATGAGAAATTTCAGCTTTTCAAGAATTTTATTGAACAACAAGACCTTGAATATGCCTCTACTGCATTCTGAGGTAGCTGCTAATCAGTAAATTTGTGGATAGCCTTGTATATCGTTTGGAACCAATTATAAGTTTTCTTGCAGAAAAAATAAATAGCCCCCAACATGAAAATTCTAAATAAATGGAAGATCTGATGTGCATTATCGAAATAATGTACCATTTACAAAGTTCCAGCTGTACTTTCCAAGCGAAACTACAACAGCTTTCTTAAAAACAAATTCAGCTTTTAAAATAGACGTTTTTCAAGTAACCTATATTTTCAAGAAACGTTAAGTACATTGCCATGTATGTGAAATAAAAGACTACTAACTGGGGGGGGGGGTTAGAAAATAGATTGAAAAGGTTTTCTTAAAAATTTCCTATCCAGAATTTATGATTTGCAGAAGCTGAAGGCTTCTTTCGGCTATATTAAGTTATTCATAGTTGATGTCCATTTCTCGATCGATCATCCACTTCAATATTCATCTAATGTGGAAATGAAATTAATGGAATTACACGAGTACCTGAATTTTAAAAAATGAATTACTTAGACAGACTACAATTTACTTCTGTAAAGTAGTTCAGAAAATCTTCTGAACTTAATGAAATTAGTTTAGGCTCATCTTAATTTGCAGTGCAACTTTCTGCTGTGAATCACTCAGCTTTTTAAATCAGTTTGTAAAACTGAAGCGTCGTGGAATACTTAGAAATAAAAAAAAACCTAACGGAGCTAACCTTGACAAACAAATAGGCAGGATCTTCAACAAATATCAGCCAACATGGAGACTCTACAAGACATCTACTAGTAATGCACAGTGGTTTTATTGCACTGATAATTGTAGAATTGTCAACTTTTCATAAAAACAATCTGATTAGGCAGATCTTTTTACGGTGGTATGTAATCTGAATATTTCAAATTTTACTATTTGGCATTTTTTTTACATATTTTCTCAAACATTAAATTGCATTAAATACCATTAAAATATGTTTCTTTATCGTGTATTTTTGTTTTCATCTTTGGAAGTCTATGTTACTGGCATGGAACTTGGCAAACTTTGCATTGATGCTCACTTACTTGTTACTTCATTAAATAGCAGGTGTATATATATATGATCATTGAAATCTGAAACTAATTAATGCAAACAGGAATTTTAAAAATACATAACTAAGTACATGTCATTACGTCAAAATGTGTTTCTTAGTGGCAGCATCTCTGCGTTACAGAAGCGTTGTATATTCAAAAATATTTCATCCTTTCGGGGGAGATAAGAGAAAGAGTTACTCAAGTATTATGATCTGATCGATGTAATCGACAAATTGCCTCCCCTAATTTGCTGGCCTTGTATCAAAAGTACAAAGAATTTTTAGTATTAATGTATATATATATATATATATATATATAATATATATATATATACGCGTGTATGTCATTATTCAGTTTTATTTCAAGATTTCTTGCTAACAGAGATAGAGTCGGTTTCTAAGCTAGATCCGAAGCTCCTTCATTGGGACATTGGGATTTCAACAACATCAACGGAATATTTTTGTATATATGCATGTCATTATTCAGTTTATTTCAAGATTTCTTGCCAATAGAGAGTCAGTTTCTAACCTAGATCCAAGGTTCCTTCATTGGAATTTCAACATCAACAACAGAGTATTTTTGTATGTATGTAAGCATGCATGTTTGTGCAGATTTGTATGTTTTATGTATGTATTCTCACGCATATAATTACATATCTGGACATGCTCACATATATTTAAATGATAAACTTCTGGTAAGTTATACAGATTTTTACAGTTCCATTGATGGATTGGATCTGTAGTCTTCGAATTAGCCTTCTCCTTTCTGGATTTGAGAAGCCTAATTTCTCAAGATTGGTATTTAGGTAGTGTATTACCTATCTCAGGGCCCAATAATCACAGGTATAAACCTGAACTTGTAATTTGGATAGAGTAACTGTAGATTTCTCAATAGTTCAGCATAGGTGTTCTCATTTTCACTGATCTTCAGCTTTACGTTAACAGCCGTTGGGCAGCTAATTTCCACACTTTCTCTTCTCTATCCCAAATGTTTATATCAGGTATGTATGTATGTATCTAGAGAGAAAATATTATATATATATATATATATATATATATTAATAAATGAAATAAAACATATGCATATATATAAACATATATGTACGTACCTACCTCTACATGTACATATACACGCATATATGAGTACAGGACACCAAAGGGACGTCGAACACAAAGAGAAACGAAAACATAGACACAAACCAAAGGAACAGGACATTTTTTTAAACCAACAAAAAATGGAGTACAGGACAATTAACACAACGAAAAAACCCCTTCTTCAGTCGCTAAGGTTTCATCTACTCTACGTTTCGAAGGATAAAAGCGAGACGTATCTTCGACAAGAAACTTTCCTTCCTGCGAAAAGCAAATCAATTAAAATTCTGAGATATTTTCGCAGAGGGGTAAAAAATGGTAAAAAATGGTAATATATGTATGTATATATATATATATATATATATATATATATATATATAAATACATAATACATATATATAAACATATATGTATATATATAAATACATGCATACATACATATATATATATATATATATATATATATATATATATATATATATATATATATATAAATGCATACATACATACATACACACACACACACATATATATATATATATATCGTATAAATAGTATAATATAATATATTAAATATATTATATCATCAATATTATGCAACATCAATATTAGAAATTGGGAAGCAGTTGCCAGCAACCGTGGAGATTGGCGACGTACCGTAAAAGAGGGAATACAAAGGAGTGACAGAGAGAGAGGAGAAATGGAAAGACAAGAAAAGACGTCAACAAGAAATTATGACATCACAACCAGCCAGGAACAGTCTTCGCTACATTTGCGGTACCTGCCAGAGGGAGTGTTTGTCCAGGATAGGACTACACAGCCACAGCAGGATATGTATCAGGACATGAAATGTAAAAGCCGGACTAGACTATTTTATGCGCAACTCCATTGTCTCCCGAGACAAAAAGGATGCCAACCAATATTATATCATATGTGACCCATTAGTAATTAAAACCTAAAGGTAAATTAATAAACAAGGATACAAATAGTACCATATTGCTAGAAATAAGAGTAAAAAACAACTTGAATAGCCACACAAAGCACTAAACTCATGAGTTGACGAAAAGTGAGGGAGCAAGCAAAAGCACCTTATCAGAGTTCGAAATCACGTGAAATGGATATATCTGTTTACTTCATTTTGTGAGTATATATCACCATAGAAATGTGATTTTGCTTGCTTTCTCGCTTTGCGTCAACTCGTGGGGGTAGTGTTTTGTGTATCTATTCGAGTCGTTTATTACTTTTATTTCTAGAAATGCAAGTACGATTTGTATCT
>NC_043002.1:53468598-53498598 GCF_006345805.1 Octopus sinensis | reverse complement strand
ACAAGATCAGCACGTCCAACATCACGATTCTCTCATTATCTTAATCATCTTCACCAAACGCCGAGAGCATGTAAATATGTAACAGCCAGAAAGAGAGAAGGAAATTTGCTTTCAACAGAAGTTAGCCAGCAAAGCAAGTGAATCTGTTTTTCACCTCTTTTCTATGTTTTTCCATTGCTCCAGAACTAATGTTCAATATTTCATTTCTTTATCCTCCCAGCACATATGCACTATTGCTGTTTCGCCAATTCATTTTGTTTTGCCTTACTTCTGTTCCGAGTGTTCCCCCTTTACTAAGTGTCCCTCTCACCGTTGCTAAGAATTCAATAACATTTTTAATCGTCGTCTTCTCTCTTGTAGCATGTAGGCATTATAAAACTTAATTATTAGAAATGTTACATGCAATAAAAAATCTGGATCTTTACCTTTTGACCTACAGATTTAAAAAATAATTTTTGTAACTAAACACTTTCAAACTTCGGCCACTTGTAGAACGTGTTATATAAAACGTTTTACTCTTAGCATTTTTGAGAAAAACTTATATTTACGAAGTTATTTCACCTTGAAGTTCTCGTATTTCGGTAATTTCAACCAATCAATGACGTGTATTCAGCTGACTAAAATTACTGCTAAAATATCTTTTTCATACAATGCAGATGATATGAACAAACAAAAAAAAAATGAAAGAAATAAAGCAAATCCCTTCCGTGTAAATACAATAAAATATACTGAATTTTCATTGCATTCGATATCTGATATCACTGTTTCCATGAGACAATTGATAATTTTCACAGCCGAAATTAAAAGCTGTAGACGATTTTTTAAGCAAATATAAACAGAAACATTTAAATAATACTGACAGAAACATGCAAATGTTGTATAAATTGTATTAAATGATAAAACATCATCTTCATCTTAGAATGCAGCGGGCGAAAATATTCGTCTGCAGTTCTGTGTATAGCCACCTGCTACTAATCGTTGATTGGACCGGACTGCAGAGTTCTTGAAGCAATATTCACCTGTATGAATGAGTTTTCCCGGAGAGAAAGATTAATTGTATTCAGCTTCTTGGATGAAGGTAGATTTGAACTCAAGTATATTTCAAGCCATTTTACCTATATTCTTTTATTTTTTTACTTGTTTCACATATTTGACTGCGACAATGCTGGAGCACCAGTATTTTTAGTCGAACAATTCGACCCCATTTATTTGTAAGCCTAAGATTTATTCTATCTGTTTCTTTTTCCGAACCGCTAGGTTACCGGGACTCACACACACCAGTATCGGTTGTCAAGCGATGGTGGTGGTAATGGGTGGATAAACACAGACAGAAACACACACATATATATATGAATATACGACAGGTTTCTTTCAGTTTCCGTCTACCAAATTGACTCACAAGGCTTTGGTCGGCCCGAGGTTATACTAGAAAACACTTGCCCAAGGTGCCACGCAGTGCTTATCTGTGTTTTTCTTGATCCCTAAGAGCCGATTATCGGTTTCCATGACGTATAAATGATCGAAATCACACCATTTCCCTGCATACGACGCCAATTTAGTGCAGCTGCAAGGTCAGCAGTTTTGACAGGGAGGGACCAGTAGATAAACGGACACCAGTACTTGACTGGTACTGTATTTTATCGACCTCTGAGGGATTTGAACTTAGTAACGTCAAGAGTTCGAAGAGATGCTGCTAAACATTTTGTACGACATACTAACGATTCTGTCATTTGCCGTCTGACATATATTTACGTTTAACTTTAAAATAATTGTATTTAAATATGGGTCCATGAGATTCTAGAGGTCCCATGCAGATGATACTTAGAGTTTCACTTTTTGTCATGTTTGTTATTCTGACTAATTGAAAGTTTGGGCTCCCATACTAGTTGTCAGTGTAACCATTTTTGAGCCAAACAGAACACATCATCAAATTAAAGAAGCCAAGCAGAATGAAGTAGTTTATTGAGTCGAGTTTGTACTGTGTTGCAGATAGTACACTCTATTTTGTCGCCTTTCTGAGATCTGTAAGTAACAGCTAGGTTGTTTTATTCATATCATATCTCCCGTTTAGCTGAGTCAGTTTTGTTCCAGTCTTAATAAAAGAGAATCGGTTATCTTAAATCACAAAGAATTTAAAAATAAACAAGAAAGATTTACCCCGACAAACATGCAAGTTATTTGCGTTCATTGTTTGTGGTTGTCATTTATCTGGTCGTACACATTTGATTGAACAGTTGAAAATTTTCATTGACACGAACATTTGCTACAAACATTATTCAATTGATTTTTCTAAAACATTAAAATATAAATTACATTTTCTGAACTGACATATAGGTATATAATCTTACAAACACATTTATCTAAACTTTGCCTTGAATGATGTTTCAAATTAAAATCTGAAATATTCCGTGTCGGAATTACATATAATGTGAAGCTATATTCATAAAACTCGTGTTGTGCAATTATTATTGCATTCGTCTGCCATCAGTATACGAAAGGATCACTTTTGTTGGTACGAAGAAAACAATGGGAAAAATTATAAGTAAGCAATTATTATTGTTTTATTCCTATGAACAATATTATATTTTATGAAAGCTGTATTGATGAGATATAACAATATTGGAAAGCGTGTCTGGAGGGAAATGGGGTTAAAACAAAGCACAATATGGCATGGAAAACTTTATTTGAGCCTTGAAGCAATGCATTATATTGTTTTATTCCTATGAACAATATTATATTTTTATGAAAGCTGTATTGATGAGATATAACAATATCGGAAAATGTATCTGGAGGGGAAATGTGATTAAAACAAAGCACAATATGGCATGGAAAACTTTATTTGAGCCTTGAAGCTATGTATTATATTGTAAACCAATGCACGATTAAAACAATATATATTTTCTTGAAGGTGGTGAGCTGGCAGAAATGTCAGCAACGCCGGACGAAATGCTTAGCGGTATTTCGTCTGCTGCTACGTTCTGAGTTCAAATTCCGCCGAAGTCGACTTTTCCTTTCATCATTTCGGGGTCGATTAAATTAGTACCAGTTACGCACTGGGGTCGATATAATCGACTTAATCCGTTTGTTTGTCCTTGTTTCTCTTCTCTATGTTTAGCCCCTTGTGGGTAGTAAAGAAATAGGTATTTCGTCTGCCTTTACATTCTGAGCTCAACTTCCGCCGAACTCTACTTTGCCTTTTATCCTTTCGGGGTCGATAAATTAAGTACTAGTTGCGTGCAGGGTGTCGATCTAATCGACTAGCCCCCTCTCAAAAAACTTTGGGCCCTGTGCCTAGATTTGAAAAATATATATATTTTCTTGAGAACTGTAAATAATTAAATCTTTTCTGGATTCGAACTCACAAACTATACCTTGTATTAAGCAATAAATTATTCCTTCTACGCAACCAACCACCATAACTTATATTTATTATTTACACACGCATGCATGCACGCATATATACGTACATACGAAAGTAAAAAGATAATATCATGGAAATTATGGGTAGCGAGTCTACACTTGTTACTGACGATGCATGGTTGGAGCTCCTCCAATCCAACTAACTATCATCCAATTGATCTCACTCCTAACATCTATGCAATAAATGAGACAACCATTAATAATGACTTTCTCCATCCACAGCCAGGTCTTTAGAAGACCTCGCTTTAAAGAAACGTTCAACTGATATCCACCATAGAGCACTGCTACCCCATCTAGAGCAGCGTTACTATTATGTAGAAAGACATCCTGGACCGCATCCAGAGAAAGGTCACTCTACTAACTGGCATCCCATCACTAACGGATATACACCATCTCCTCCTTCTGGTTTTCTTTTATTGCTGTAATGACCAATATTCCTCAGAGCTGGCTAGTATCGTACATCCACTACACAGACATACTCCATATACTGGTCTCTCCACCCTCATCATTTTGTAAACAACCTGTTATGTCGCACGTTCGGATGACCTCTACTCAACTCTTCTCTGCTCGACTATGCTCCTGACGTCTAGGCTTCTCCCTCTATATCTACGTATTGGGCTAGCCTACTTCATCGTCTGGGGGCGTTCACACAACACAACCCCACTTGGCCAACATTGACCGCTATGCTAAACTCTTCTTCTACAGAAGATCAGTTACATGCCTTTCCCGCAGGTACTGAACGGAGGATTAAAGTCATCAAGCTTACTAGTCTCAGTGGAAATACAAACATTGTAGGTACTGACCCTTCTTCCAGGTTCTGTGTTGTGCGTTTGTGTGTGTGTGTGTGTGTGTGTGTGTGTGTGTGTGTGTGTGTGTGTGTGTGTGTGTGTGTGTGTGTGTGTGTAATGTATTTACTTGGTGAAAATTACATTAAGTGCATAGGTGGAATATGTTTAATTAATTAGAAGCCGAAGATTCTAGAGTAACATCTTTAAGTTTCGTGTCATCGGTTATTCAAACAGTTGACACAAGGAAGCAGCATAACAGTATACAAGCAAAAATATTCATAAATTCATCGAAATGCGGTTAGAGCTCGAAGTTCTAATTGATTTTCCTGCCAAAAATAAACATAAGAATATGTCGCACATATATTTGTTCAGTTGTCTTGCGCAAAATAAGTAAAATATGTATCTATACACCAGAGTCATAGCAAGTTAGGAGTATGGAGTAGTTGCCCAGAGGTATAGGCGTAAAGGGACTCAAAAGTTTCTCTAGTCTGTAATTTAACGTGGGGCGCCAAAAACATTTTTGCTGCAAGATGCAGAGAATCTTTGCTACACCACTGCCTTTGACATGCAAAGGTGGCTGATATTTTCATACCATCAATATTAATAGAACACTTGAAAACCAAGAGGGTCGCTATTGTCAATAAAGTTATATTTCAATAGAAAAAATTTACTGCATTTTACGTCATTCTATGACAATCTTTTGGAGTATGGCAAATCTATCATGTTGCAAATAATTTATTTTAACTGTTAATGGAAGTATCTCCTCAATCAATTTGCAATGGAATCGTCTACGAGAAATTATCATTTCCAATCTCAAAATTGCAAAAGACTGAGACAGAATCTCATGCTCTTAAAATATACAAGTATCACACTTCCTGGAGCAATTAATTGAGGAAGGGCATATTCTGGGATCGTTTCGTTTTAGAATTACTAATATCATTTCCAGATATACTTGGAAAGACAGACTTTCAGTAAATTACTGCCTTACTTTTATTTGTAAGATAAGACTTTTCTTGTTAAACTCGCTCTTCAAGAAGAAATAGATAAGTACAATTATTCGCATCGTTGCAGTTCCCAATTCTCAGCTCCGTCATATGATCCCATCATCAACAAACAATTCCCCGCCAAAAGGAATTAGTCATAAACAACAGAGTTCCTAGCAGACATAATATTTTAAATGTTCAAATCACAAATTTTTACGAAATTTCTACTGAATTTTAAAGTTGTTTCCGAAAGTGATTCAGTCACATTTAGAAGGAAACTACTATATCAAAGTGTATAAACATATAATAGCAATTATCTCTGTCACTGAACCACATGGTAACTGATGAAGTAGTACGCTACAAAGATAGACAAGTAGTATTGGCTTCAAATTCTGAGACATGGCCAGCAATTTCGGGAGGTTTATTATATTGCGCCAACCAGTACTCAACTGGTTCTTATTTTATTTCATCGACTAAAGGATGGACGGCAAGGTCGACCTCGGCAGAATTTCAACTAGGCATTTTCCAGCTCGCCGCCTTTAAGGTCGATCGCGGTGGGATTTGAATTCATAAGTTAATTCTATGCTGCTGAGTATCTTATCCGGCGTGTCAACGATTCTGCCAGTTCGCCAACTTCGACCTGTTTAGTATCAAATATGGTGGTATCTAAAATATTTTTATTGACACTACCAACCACAATTTTTAGGGTATCTTATTTTATATTTTGGCTTGGCGAGAAAATTATGTGTACAATCTTTTAAAAGAAACATATATTTCAAGTAATGTCTAAGTCTACTTTACAATCTAGTTTAAAGCAGTAGTTACGTCGTTTACTTCTAAATTAATGACATATTAAGTAGCAGAATTGAGTTTCGATATTTGTGATACTGCTGTAAAGATCTTTATGATATATGCGGTTGTGACTTTCGGGCATATTTTTAGTTTTAACCATAGAAATATGAATATGCTGGGAGCATTTAGAGTTCGTAGCTCCTTTGTGTAATATACCTTGAAAATTGTAACACGATTGATTTTGAAGAATATCATATTGAGAAGATCTGATGTGAACGTTTCGAGTGCATAGTTCCTTGGAGGAACGTTTTCGAAATCAGAATCCAAATATTTTGGTTTTTCTTTTTCAATAAATGCTAAACATGTCCTTTATCTCCAACTATACATCTCATCTTCGTTTTTTCAGTAAGACATTTAATGTAATTCCTTTTGATCGATATCAGAATATTATAACAGAAAAGATCAGAGTTTTGTGATTCGCTTGATACCTTTTGTTTGTTGAGAGATCTGAACAACCTATAGAATAATATTTTGATGTGTGAAAAATCTATGTTTATACAGAAGGATTACACTATCCCTAAAGAATATTTTATAAGAAGCTGAAAGTTCCAGAATTATTTTACATGTTTTCTCTGCAACTCATGATATTTTCATAAATAATTATAATAATTATATTTTGATACGATTATGCATATTTTTGTATATATATATATATATATATATATATATATATATATATATATATTGCTACACTGGTCCTCGGCTTCATATCATTCAATAATCGGCAACAAATTGTTAAAATTTCACACTCTAATGTATAATATCTGCGTGCTTGTACATACACATATATATGTATGTATGCATGTACGTATGCATGTATGTATGTATGTATGTATGTATGTATGTATGTATGTATGTATGTATGTATATATATATATATATATATATATATTAATATATGTATGTATATGTGAGTGTGTGCGTGCATATATCATCTATGTGGTAATATGCTTGAAGATGATTTTGGGGCGGATGTTTCGTGCTAAAAATTTTTTCTTCATCTCTTTCATGTTATACTTATTTTTACTCGACTGATATCGATTTTTTTAGGTACCATAAGTGAGATATTGTTCTGTGGAGATGCTTAAATCGATTGTCTGCAAACATTTGGGTTAAACCATTGAAGTAGCTCTTCCTAGAAAAGACAGTGATAAAAAGTTCACGAAAGATTGCGAGGATGAGAGGCTGAGACATAAATGGAGTGACTGGGTGAAAATTTAGAATATAATAACAAGAGAGAGGTTTAGCTGCTTCAAGTAGACGGGACGGCTATTTTATGAGTAATAATGACAGACGTGTGTTAATATTCTTGTCTCAAAACTTTCTTTAAGTGTGTGATTGAGTAATAGCAAAAGAAAGGGAATGAGAGAGAGAAAGAGATAAAGTGACATCAGGAATTGGAAAAGGGAAAACATGAGTCACAGAGTCCTTGAGGTAGACAAGTGAAAGAAAGAAATGTTTTCTACTAGGTAGGTATATTCTTTTTTATTCTAGGCACAAGGTCAAAATTTTGTGGGCGGGGGCCAGTCGATTACATCGATCCCAGTACGCAAATGGTACTTAATTTAAACCCCGAAACGATGAAAGGCAAAGTCGACCTCGGCGGAATTTAAAATCAGAACATAAAGACAGACGAAATGCCTATTTCTTTACTGCCCACAAGGGGCTAAACACAGAGGGGACAAACAAGGACAGACAAACGGATTAAGTCGATTTTATCGACCCCAGTGCGTAACTGGTACTTATTTTATCGACCCCGAAAGAAAGAAAGGTAAAGACGACCTCGGCGGAATTTGAACTCAGAATATAAGAAGGTGTAAGTATAAAAAATATGCATTTGAGTAGCATAAAATTAAACTGATAAAAATATATTAGAAGAGGAAAATACGAAATGTTTGATAAGAACATGGAGAAAAATTAACAAAAGCAAAAAAATGAAAGAAAACTTAAAGGTATTTTAATCAAGGATCTTTTCGGTTTGAATGGCAGTTTTATCTAGCGGTGTCATATGAAATTGTCACCCATAATTATGACCTTAGAATCGATCTATTGCATTTCAATCTCTTTTAGGGTTAGGGTTAGTTAGGATTAGTTAGGGTTAGGGTTAGGGGTAGGGTATCTTTTTTTCACAAATGTAAATAAACCCAATCTGTTTCTTAAACGAGGGACATATTCATACGGCACAGAATGCTTTTTAACTCAATCGACGTCACTGATTGGTTGAAATTGCAGAAATTGAAGAAAAAAACAAAAATATCTTACAAACTATAGAATTTTCTCAATAAAGTCAAGAGAAAAAGATGTTTTATAAACACATTCTACCAGTATACGAAGTTTAAAATTTTTTAGTTACCTAGAAATTATGCTAAAAACTGCCGTTCAAACCGAAAAGATCCTTAATCAAATTCTGCCATGTCATTTAGTGTCACCATAAAATTTCATGTAAGATAATGCTACATTTATTTGGCTATTAATGTTGTTTTTTACTGCTTCAATAGATCTGGTAACTCTCTGTGTTGGTTGTGATTCGTTGAAAATCTAGCCGATATATTGTTGCACCTGAAACAATTAGTTCTATCAGGTGCTCATGCATAACGATCTTTCGATACTTTGAGTTCAAAAATTTCAACATTAAGAACTTCAGCTATAATTTCTTTCGTGAAATTTGCCAGCAGAGTATGGGTGTTTTGTATAGGAATATTTCTGTCATTTCGCAAAACTGGCTTCTTTCGCTGTATCGGTTTCCTTATTGTGCATCGTAAACATTGTGTGTTGCCTATTTTGAAAATATTTAAACTAAGTTACAACAAGTTTAACTTGCTTTCCTCCTAATTGTGATTTAAGTTTATGTTTTATTTGTTTCTTCATACTTATATTTCTTATAGTTTGATTCCATTTTCGTCTATAACCTTTTTTTTGTTACATGCAAATAAAACTTGTTTTCAAAGCGTACCTCCTAATACCGCCACCACCACCACCACCAAGTTCATGTATGTATAATTTACATTAAATCAAAGTGCATTCGTATTCGAAACTTTTAAGATTTTCCGTCATTTCAAAGATGCTTTAAAAATATTTCACTTAATATTAGATCTTACTTGTGAATATGTAAGAAATAAAAAAAATGGTGAGTGGTAAGTGACTCACTGTAAGTTACTTCAATCATTTCTTTTTTTTTATTCCATTTTTTTTTGGGGGGGGGGGATAGCAAGAAAAGCAGTGGGAAAGAATTGGCGGCTGTTTGAGATGTATTGAAATAACTTTTGGTATGATGAACGACTACAGACATGTTGTGTCACATTTTACTGGTGATGGAGCAGCCTACATGCAGAGACAGTTCAGTTGTGACCGTTTCATTTCTATGTTACTTTCTTTTTCTTTCCGTGCATATTCGAGGGACTTGATTTTTTGTTGATTTTTGTGTATATTCGGGTGGCTCGTTTAACAAATGTTCTTTTTTTATTTTAGTTGGTAGAGAAATTTGACTCATATGTGTAACATGTTGAATGAACACAGAGTTAGCTAGGCACAGGATCAGCGGCTGAATGTGAGCAGCCGAAGCAAAATAATCCTATAGGCACAGGGTCTGAAATAATATTATAGGCACAGGGCCTGAAAGTTTGGGGTAGGATGTTAGGCGATTACATCGACCCTAGTGCTCGACTGGTACTTCTTTTATCAACCCAGAGAGGATAAAAAGCTAAGTCGGCCACGGCGGCATTTGATCTCAGAAGGAAAGACGTAAGGATTTTTTTTCGGGGAGCTAACGATTCTGCTGGTTCGCTGCCGCTATAGCAAAATAATAAAAATTGAAATTCTTTTGCTGAAAATTTAAAGTATAAATGTGTTGCGTAATAATAGGAGTATAAATTTAAAATCTAAAGCCCTATAACAGTTTTAAGATAGTAAAATATATTCATTTAAAAAACAAAACGTCCCGGTTTTTACTATAGATTCAGAAAAAAAAAACGATTTGAACTTTAAGTTTAGCATACAATTTAAACCCAAGTAGCAGTTTTGGCACAGCAACGCCAAATGAAATAAAGAACACCAATTTCAGTATATTCACAGCACTAATGTACAGACGTGAAAGTGGTGGGGTCAAGATTAAGCCTCTTATTCCTCCGACGCCCCCAGATGATTAAACGCCAACCGTGACATCAGTCTTCAGAAATTCCTCTGAAACATACCGTAATATAAAATCTTTTCACTCTGTTTCTTTAATTTCTTTCTTCCTTATTGAAGAACAAAAATCTCATTTAAAGCTAGCATTAAAATTATGTTTTATATTCTTGAATTATTTTGGTAATATGCATTGCAGACGCATTTAAAACTCGGTATAGATATTCTCTGAAAACTGACAGTCTACTGAACTTCACCGTTAGCTGACCATGAATATCCTTTACATTATGACGCGTGCGTGTGCGCGTGTGTGCATGCATGCGCGTGTGCATGATTATCATTACATTACGACTGTTATTCCTTGTAGGTGCAGGTCTTATCTAGCAGTGTTGCGCCACTGAATGCAATTCATTGTAATTTCCTCCGTGCCGTACAACCTTATAAGAGGAATCGAAGTGGTCATAAGTAGCATTATTAATCCAGGCCCAACCTGGCACTTCAGATATTTCCATATCTTCTTCCGTCTTTCTGTTTTCTAGTTTCTTCCACTTGCACAAGCTCATTCCCCTAAGGAGGCCTAACGTCACGAGTGAAGCAATTAACCGCAATATGCTGCGAGATGCCGTGCTTTTCAAGACCCATCGAAAACGTGCTAGCACAGAATAGCATAATGAAAAGGATATACAGACACATACACACGCATACATATAAACACACGATCTCACACACATGCGCGCGCATGAATTTATTCATGTATATATCATTGAGTAAGATATAATCATGATAAACTAAATTACCTTCTTTACACACTATACACAATTCCTCTGGATGGAGTTTTTTCTCAAGTCATTTATGCCTCATCGGTCATGCATACTAACATTACATATCCAGTACAATTTACTTGCCTCACTTATTTCCAACCTGAGCATTTAATATTATTCAATATGCATATGTAAAAGTCAAACAATATCGATCTTCCTATACACACGTCACGAATCTGCCTCTCTCAGAAAGAGATAATCACCTTCTTGCTAGCAGAAGTAACAACACTTTGAAATTTTCCCAAGCCTTGTTTATCCTGATTACCGTTTGTATTTTCAGCTAAGTAAATTCCCCCAGTGACCGAAACTATAAACTACATCTAAAAGCCTTCCAGGTATTTGAAGGAATTTAATTCTGGGAAGACTCATTCCTAAATAATACTGTCCACGTGGTACATACTAAGATTTCTTTCAGCATGCCTGTGATTCCATAGTGTCGCTGGTGTACCCATAGACTTCATTGAGTACACCATATGATGGAATCTGAGCCATTCCGTTTTGGGCTTTTAGGCATAAATTGAAAATTATGATTATTTGTACCGATTTGTTCCAAATACAGCATTACTTTGATGAGTTATGCGTCTTTTTCTAAATTCGTACAAATGACCCCCAAAACAATCACACACACATTCACACACAGATATATGTGTGTAAATTTGTAATTAGGCAAACCTTGAATTTACTTTTTAAAAAAAAAGAACAAAGAAATATTTAACAATGTGAATCTGATACATTATATCAGAAAATGAAATTGCGTGTACCACTGATTTCCACTCCCAGACCAACTTCATCTATGCCTGCCCTGCGCATGCAAAGCACACAATCCCCAACTCACAATTCCTCTGCCTTTCATGTTAGTGAGACAATCCCAATACATAGTTCAACATTTCAATCGATGAGAGTACCCTCCATGCTAATCTCTTCGCCTTGACCTGTGCTGTGACGTCGTCCTGTCTAAAACTTATCTTTCCGCCTCCACAACCAACTACCTTACTCTCTCACTTACCACTACGCCATGATATCCTTCGCAATATCCTATGCTGCTTTCGAATCCTCCAATCAGCCATCACCGTTTCACACATCTTCCCCCACCTATTATTCACCTACTTTATACTTTTATCCAATGTACATTCTCGTAAGTAGCTCCTTCTCCTTCTCCGCACACCCAAACTGGATCTCTTTCTCGAGCACGCCTCCGCTTATGCACTTCTCCTTTCCTCTTCAACATCGCCTTCATTATTTGACCCATCAAAATTGTTTTCATATAACCGATTACTCCGTTTGCTTCTCTTAATAATCATATCTAACGATCAAAATGCTCCGACTGCAACTCACGATATGTCGGAAACAACAGACCGTGCTTTTTCAATCGTCTTACCGAATACCTTCGGATCATACATAAACACACACACACACACACACACACACACACACACACATACCACACACACACACACATATATATATAAGGCTATACTAAATCTCTGAGCGAGATGTAAACAGTAGCAATACGGAATCGTAACATATGATTGCGAGTGGAGGGGGTTCATCACTAGCTGGTGATTGACACATGATGAAGAAGAGGAACCACCCAGAAACTTAAGTTCGTGTGTATTACGTAAGGCTAAGGATGGGAGCAAAAGACCTCCCCTCGCAAATAGTAATCGGACACAATGCGTGCCGTTAGCCAGCTGGAAGAGAGGTCTTCCTGGGGCTATAAACGCCAGTAGCACTGTGCCATATAGGACGCCACACTTGGCTGGCAATGATATGTATATATATTAATAATGGTTTCAAACTTTGGGGGAGGTACTTATTTTATCGACCCCGAATGATGAAAGGCAAATTCAACATCGGCAGAATTTGAACTAAGAACGTGAAGACGGGCGAAATACTGTAAAGAGTTGTGGCCGGCATGCTTATATATACATGCTGGTAATAACACACATACATACATATACACGCAAACATAAAGATTCTTAACTATACACCCACGCATATATATTAGGTCCACAAGACACACACTAAAAATACATATACATGCACACCTGTACAATATATAATTTGCACAACTCTCATGTTGCTCTTTACATATAAAGCCTCATTCCTTCTGTGCCACTTCCAGTCCTTCTACTTCGCTGTTTTCAACATGATCTTATGCAAAACAACACGTTCATTTCTCCGTCACCACCTTTTTATTTTCTTCTTCTAAACATTTTTCAACTAATTAACTTTCTGAAGAAGTGCTAAAGCTCAAAACATCAGAACACATCTCAATGTTGTATTCAGCATTACTAATAATTACAGTGTCTTCACACTGCCTTCAATGCGTTTGAAAACAGACAACGTTCTTTAATACTCCAAAGCTTGACACTTTCAAGAAATTTCAGCTGGAGGGCAGCATTCAAAATCACAAGACCAGGATATAGGACACGCGCGCCCACATACACCTATATGTGTGTGGCGTGTGTGTGTGTGTGTGTGTGTGTGTGTGTGTGTGTAGATCAATTGCTTGCTAGCTAGATACATAGATGGATAGACAGACAGACAGACAGACAGATAGACAGATAGATAGATAGACAGATAGATACACACGGATGGCTGGCTGGCTGGCTGGATATGTATTCGTGTGCCCCTGCATGCATATACTTGTGATTTTGTACTGTCGGTATAAGGCGGTTCTGTTGCATGAGATACAATGGCCGGAGGTATATAGAATAATATATTCGTTTATTGTAAGCATTTGATGAGAATTAATTGGTTCAAAACGGTTCTAAACTTCATAATTACGGGGTTTATTGGATGCTGTGATGCCGCGATGTCGAAAATGCTTATATTAACTGAGTTTCAGTTATATGCATATATTTGAGATTCTACTGATGTTCAGTAAGAGAAACAATCGAAGATTTGTAATAACTTTATTTGTACTCGTGCTTATTAAGACAGTAAACAAAGCAACTCTAAGACAGAAGTGAAATGAAATTCAAATAGGTAGATAATTCCTTCAAAAATACAAGTAATTTATATATTGTAATTTAGAATTATGACTTGTGTGCTGAAAAGTTGTTTTCGCATGATAGCTGCTATTTGTGTTTATATAATTCCTGTTGTGAATTTAGTGATTTTCATTGTTTTTGTTGCTATACACAGAGTAAATGGAAACAGCAAGCTTATTAAAAAGCGTATAATTTATATATGTTCCCCGAATGAATAATTATGTTCATTATAAGCTCCATTTTGAAGAATACTCTAGTAGGTTGATGGCTTTATCGGCAAGATCAAACAGTTCTTTGATCAAAGAGATCAACCACTTCATCTATTTGCATAAGAGACCGTTGATAACATTCTGAATGAAATAATATATAATACTATGTAGAAATCAATACAATTTTAGAAAATAAAATTCTGAATTAGGAAATTATAGCGATCGATTACATTTAATCATGAATTAGATATGTCACTGATTTCTCACATTGGAACAAGGTTATAACGGTGTTGGTAGATAGGTATGTTGTTGATAGTATATACGACTGAACCATCACCGATACATATTTGGTACTTAATTGGGGGGTTTTTATAACGAGAAGAAAATAATAAGCTAACGTGATTTCAACCAAAAATGTAAAGGCATGAAATTAAAATGCCAAGCAAACTTTAGTCTGGGATACTATCGATTCCATACTATCATTCAGGCAATCCCGACTCTCTAATCTCCCATCCTCTGGCCAGCCATATTACTACTTCCCCGTTTCAGGGCTCACATGAACTACTACTCAGAACTTCAGCCTTCTGGAGTCCACTACTACACATGCATTTACTGTTGGTATTGAATTCTAAATGTCATCAGTTTCAAAGGAGCCGCAAAGTCCTTGAACTTTGCTCCTACCTTCAGACAAAGATAATAAATATATAAATAATAGAAAAAGCTTTCATTACCCCACTTTCCCTTTACACGGCAACAATAGAATTTACTGTGTCTCTGGCTCTTGTGCAAATAGTCCAACGGTCAATATTATACTGAGCTTTATGGCGGCGAGCTGGCGGAATTGTTAGCACGCCAGGCAAAATGAATAGCGGCATTTCGAGCATCTTTACAATCGAAATTCAAATTCTGCTAAGTTCGACTTTGCCTTTCATCTTTTCAGTGTTGATAAAATAAGTATCAGTCGAGCACTGAGGTTGATGCAATCGACTTAGACCCGCCGCCGAAATTTCTGGCCTTGTGCGAAAATTTGAAATCTATGTTATAGTGAGTCTAGCGATAGCTTAAGTAACATGAGTAGATGGTTCGAGTGCTTCATGACCTTCTACCGTCTTATATTTCATCCTTTGAGTATAATTACCAAGCATATATTAGTTGAAATTATAGGACAGTATTTCTTATAAGATCTGATGCTAATAATACCAACCAACGATTCTTTTGCATGAAAATGTTCTATAGAAGTTAAGACATCTTTGGTGGAACAACTTTTGTAAAAAATTCTTGAAATCGCAATTAAAAATCATAATTATGATGGTTAATAACATTAAGAAAACATTGTTCTGTTGATCGTCGAGGAAACATTAAGAAACAGAAATAGCTGAAATTAATTACTTATTTTATATTATAAATATAAAAATTAAGCATATTATAAAACAATGTAAAATTGACTGTCTCGTTTAGTTATGTACAATCAAATTAGAGGCAATGTGGGAAATATATTAAATAGCATTTCATAGAAGCTATGTGATACAACTAATATGATATCATTCATTAATTTATAATTTTTATTTTAATATGTCTCTGCACATTCGTAATGACATGTGGATATATTGGTAAATGTATTTATATACGCACAAATATACCGTGAGAACGTGAATATAGATGCCAGTTTCATGCAAGTTAAATATTAGCCGCAATTTTACAATTAATTCTTATCTATAACAGACTGAAAAACTTAAGAGCACCAGCAATTCTGGTTTCATGTACCACATATCTCGAAGTTATTCATCGTGTGCGTTTGTATAAAAATGTAATCAGTTCTCTCTTACATGGAGATAATACTACATTGTATACACTACTCTCCACCACAAACACATGTATACATATAGCAAAACATCTATATCCATCACTCCCGAACGAGGTTAGAGGTGAGTAATCTCACCTGCCCATGACTTTCACGTGTTTTAGCACCTGGTGTTTTGAGAGAGTATTCTCCACTTTGACAAATCGCAGCCTACCGGCAAATACACAGGTTGTCTGCGTGAAGTAACTTCGGTTCATATATATATATATATATATATATATATATATATATATGATATATATATATATGTGTGTGTGTGTCTGTGTGTGTGTGTGTGTGTGTGTATGCATATATGCACTTACATACATACATGTGTACATACATGCAAGGATGCCTGCATACATACAATCATACATACGCTGATGTCTATCATCGGAGCAAATAAATATTGTCCAGGAACCTAATATCCGATTTTTTCATGAAGTTCTCTGTGATGTTTGATCTATAGAGCCCCACCATCATCACAACCAACACACCTTCTGCTGTAGTCGAACAAATATTATGAAATATATTCATGAAAATGATATTTAAAACACAAAGACTTAACGATATGTTTTATCCTTGGCATGTTTCAGTCACTGGACTGCGGCCATGCAGTGGCACCGCTTTGAAGGGATTTAGTCAACCAAATCGTTCCCAGCACTTTTTTAAAGTCTAGTACTTATTTTCTCAGCCTCTTTCGCTGAACCGCTAAGTTACGGAGCAGTAAACAAGCCAACGCCGATTGTCAAGTGATTTGGACACACACACACACACACACACAACACACACACACACACGCTCACAGGGCTTTGTTCGGCCCGAAGTTACGGTAGAAATAAAACGCTTGCCCAAGATAACACACAGTCTGACCGTACACGAAGCTGTTTCATTGTGAAGCAAGTCTCTTACTACACAGTTACGCCTGTCAGTTACTCCTGCATTTCCAACAAACAGCTCAATTCTATAAGTCCGCCTGACACTTGATTCAAACATATTCAAACTCCCCTCACTTGTAATGTTTAGAATACAAAGTTATTCAGTTATCAGTAGTTTTGTAGTATCTCTCCTTCAAGAGTGATGTCACCATCTTTCATTGCATTGGATTATTCTGGTTGTATATTAATATGCGAATCGTCGCAGAACTACGGCGTCTAAATCACAGGTTGGCATTATCATTTCTCTTAGTAGCAACTTCTTAAGTACTGTTAGATTTTAACTGAACATTGACATGTTGCAATAATGCGTGTTGGACAAATTGGATCTATGACCAAATTTTCATTCTAATTATAGCCAAATTCTATTTCATTAATTCAATTCACTCATTAAAATCCAGGATAAAATTCTTAATATCACTTAACCACATGCTTAATACCCATGAAATAAATCTCTGCTGCGTTTATAGCCGTAGCACTAAAGATAACCAACGCCAAAGAAATTTGGACTAGACATTTTAAGATATACAGTTTACATTATAATTCTACTACTACTACTACTACTACTACTACTACTACTACTACTACTACTACTACTAACTACTACTACTACTACTACTACTACTACTACTACTACTACTACTACTACTACTACTACTACTATAAGATGGGGAATATACGTCAGAGTTCGCTTATATCACACTCTAATTTCCTAAAAAGTGAATGAAAACTTCGAGAAAATTGTCTTTGATATATTGTATCCACCCCCACCCCCACACCCCAAATAAGTCTTGATAGGAATACTTTTAATCAGAGCTGATCTACTGTTGAACAATAACAAAAATTAGACGTCTGAGTGAAAAGCGATAAATCTTAGACGCCACAAAATAAAATAGTTTAGTATTGGTTAGATTCATAAAACTACTACTAAAACTAAAGGAAACTAATCGTGTGAAAACAAATAGTAGAAATGGAAACAAATAAATAAATAATTTATTTGAAAATATTTTCTAAATATTTTCAAATCTCTTATTTATTAATCAAGGAGATTGCTTTTCAAAAATATTATTAATAACTACCTTATTAGAAATCTGGATTGAATAATAATTTTTGGCAATTATTTTTAAAGATGGTGTTTAGAAAGAATGCGATAAATTTGTCATTTAAATAAGCAGATAAAATTGCAGTTAAAATTTCCAGAATTAATATTTGACGAATATTAACTGCAATGGATTTCAATAGTCTCCATCATATACATAACAGTAAAAACGGAATAAACAGAAGTAAAATTGATGGTTTAGAAAATAGGGTAGGAAAGTCTCCTTACCCCGGTGAATCGTGTGTGGTATGAATGTACATTGCCTAAATGGTAGATGTGTTTTCTGACGACGAGAAAGAATAATGATCAGAAATTCCCGTTTGAATCTGCCAGGGAGTATTTCGAACTGAATAGTCACACCATTGATGGTCTACTGTTTTGTTTTGTTTTTTTCGTGAAAGACAAAATTTTCTTTATGCTGCTTTTCATAATTGAATATATATTTAATTAAGCTAACATGGAAGGTTTATACGTAGGATTTAGACTTTCTACAAATAACATCTAAGTCATGATTAAATATACCTAAGGGAAACAAGTGGGCTATGAACATCCTTACTTTTTTTCTTTTGTATGTCTATGAGTACTGTCTAATTTTAAAATACATTTGGCACCTGTTTTAGTGTCTTCTTTGTAAACTGCCTCTCTAAAAAGGGAAAAGTACATTCGATAATATAATTCTAGATAGTTCTTAGAGATACTACAGCTGGGTTAAAGGACGGGTGTAGGAGGCAATTAGTAGGAGTCTGTAATTGCAAGTCTATTTACACTTTATAGACTGCGGCTATAAAGCAAAAATAATAATATTAATCTCACTCGACATCTCTGAATTAGCAGCCAAATTACCTTCAATCTTATAGAAGTACAGGACATTGGATAATGGATATTGGATAATGCAGTCTCACATACTCTTAGAAAAGAGGTGGTATTTTAATCTGGAATGCGTTTAACATTAGTCGACCAGATCGAGTTTAACCTTTCTTCGAGTAAAGAATAGTTACAACAATAAAGAATTAATAAATCAAAGTATAATGAAGTGAATTAGTTTTGAATTATTATTTCAAAATAATGAAAAAATGTTTACTGAATATTAACGCGCTTTAACTAAAAACTGAAACTAATTTTCACCTGCACCCAATTATTCTTCCCACACTGCGTCTTCTAATAAATATATATCTGCATCTACTTGTAAGTGAAGTCACGTGGCTTAGGGGATATTCAGTTCACGATTGTACGATGCTTTATTTATGAGAAGACAATATAGAGTTTGCGTCCATGTTTTTCTACTTTTTTTTACCATGGTGTTGAACAAATTTTAACATTTTATTAAAAGTGCAAATATGTCAATTTCCTCCTTGATCCCTTACTGTCTCACCCCAGGGAGAGGCCTACCATAAGGAGAAATACTAGAGGATACCCATCTATCTAATTTTCACTGACACCGTTGCTTCCAAAAGGCAGTGATATTAAACGGGTGACAGAAAATTAAGGGTACTAGGCAATGCACGCCTTGCAAAAAAAGGTAACAGAACAGAACATGCATGTTCCTGTTACCCTTCGCCATCTGTGGCGAGTCCATTCTTCAAAACATATGCTATCTATTTTTCTACTGATGCGTTACAATTACTTACAAGTCTGCGCTGTGTGGTATTTTATCATGTTAGAAGAAGAAGAAGAAGAAGAAGAAGAAGAAGAAGAAGAAGAAGAAGAAGAAGAAGAAGAAGAAGAAGAAGAAGAAGAAGAAGAAGAAGAAGAAGAAGAAGAAGAAGAAGAAGAAGAAGATTAGTATTATTATTATTGTTATTATACCATTTTAAAAGAAATTCGAGGTAACATGAAGTATATTTATGCATAATGTCCTAGAATGAAAGTCGGGTCCCTGACATAAGTGAGTAATCAAAATTTTGCAATTAGATACAGGAGCAGAAGAAATATGCTTTCTGTTTAAATATATATATATATATAAATAACGTTTATAAGCTTAAAGCTTATAAGAGATCACTTTGTATTGGCTAAAGAAAATAGTCTAATATTGGGATATATAAAACATCCACGGAAATAAATGTGTTTTCCGTACGCGTGTGACTCGAGCCCACTTTTTTCCCGTCGCGAGGTTATATGCGTGCATATAATTCTATTTTCTTTACCATGATGTTGGATAAAACTTAAACATTTTATTAAAAGTGCAAGTGTGTCAATTTCCTCCTTGAATTCTTACAGCCTCACCGCTTCTCAAATCATCTCACACAAATACACACACACACACATATAAATATATAAATATATATACATATATATATATATATATATATATATATATATATATATATATATTATATATATATATATATATATATATATATTTATTTATTTATTATTTATTTATTTATTCTCTTGGTTCCCTGAATTTTAAAAAATTTACCTTGTTCAATTAAATCTCACTGCTCGCACCGCTTTGTTTATGAATAATTTGTTCATCCAATGCATATTTGGAATTTACTTAGAGTCGTTCCTTGCAAACAACATTTCGATATATTATCAACAATATTCTTTTTAAAAAAAGTGAACAGAGATCAGATGGTCAGCATTAAGCTCCTTTGGAGACATATACGTTATTTAGATGTGTAAGCGCTTTCTGCAATCATCTGCCTTTCAAAGGCATGACATAAACCAAATTTTCTTTTGTACTTGGAAGCTTTTCATTTTCTCTTTCTTTTGAAAATGGGCCATATTTTGAGTTCCCAATTAGTATATGGAACAATTTTTATAGGTGAATCCTAGATAAATCATTTATGATTTCTTCCACGATGTATTAATTCGGTTTCTGTATGACCGACATAAGACACATTTCAATGCGAACATGTAAAGCAATAAAGTAGATTTCTTGATTTTGTTATTCATATTTGCTTTGACGTTTTTTATTCTCCTGGTTCCCTGAATTAAAAAAAAAAGATGTTACCTTATTCAGTTAGATCACACTGCTCGCAATGCTTTTCTATACAAACAATTTGTTCTTCCAATGTATATTTGGAGTTTGCTGGGAGTCGTTCCTTGCAAATAGATATGTCTCACATCAACGTTTAGAGATATTGAAGAACAAATCGTTATTTACAGAGACAAAGTGGAAATTTTATCAACATTAAAACGCGACACAAAACATGTACAGTCACGGTTGTCTTTCTAGCGTCTTTCACTTCTTAATGACCAACAACAGTCAGCCATTGTTGTAGTGTTGCAGCTATCTTGATGTATTTTCTCCATTTATTTGCTCTCTTGTTGGGACTTTTCTCTTTGTATATCGCTAAAATTACCGAGATTTCTAGAAGTGTAAGTGAAATAGGTGTCAAAAATGTATTTTCAATATCATATTACATCTAATATCAGCGTAGGGTATTTGTGTTTTCCAAGACAGTTATATAAGATACTTTTGAATGAAATCCCAGGATCAAGCTCACATACGGTCATGGATGACAGCTTTCTTACTTATGACTCTAAGAAACTGCCTTTTTAAAATCTTTCTTGTTTAACTTGCTTTGTAGATGCTTGGAAGAATTTTTATTTTTGTCAAAACCCTTAACATACTTTTTCCCGCCGTTTAAATTTTATAAATAGAGGTAACAATAGAGGAGGTAACAATACTTTGCATGAATCACTTGTTCTGCCTCGATGCCTTTGTTTTTAATTCGGGTTTAAAATATGTCCTTTTTATCTAATTTTTCCTTATCTTTGCTATGCCAAACACACAAAAATATGGCATTTAGTATCTCCAACCTATTGGCCTGGGAGCAGAGCAATATCTTTAAGTGTCCACACGCAACCCAATAGGAGACGTTAAAGTTTAGTTTCTCATGAAGAGATCAGTAGTTTTCCCAATTTTCTTTCAAATTCACTGAGTGGGCAACGGAAATACATTTGTATTTGTTTCCTGTAAAAACAAGCAGCCTTTATGGGTTATCGACAATTTCGCAATTTTAGAGAAACCATAACAAATTACAATTCCATAATATATTATATTGTAAGCAATCCCAAATCATCTTATTCAAAATAGTTCACCCAATTGTTACCAGGCCCATATCAAACACCCAAGAATTAAACAATCTACTGGATATCCTTTTGTAACTATAGGGTAAAATTGTTTCTAGTTTCATCAGAACTGTCATGAACTATTAATACGACATCCTAAAACGAGTATATATAAATATCCAGGTTAGTTTTAATGTGACAAGCCTTTACACTAATATCCGCACAAATACATTAATTGGGACTGGAGGCGATGGAATTCCGGAGAAGTTCTCAAAAGAACTCATTTTAGCAGGATTACAATTTGTACTAGAAAACAACTACTTCTTTTCACAACTAATATTGCCTTCAAAAATAGAGACGGGCTATAGGTACAAAAGTTGCACTAATTTTTGTAATAATTGTGATAGATTTTTGGGAAGAAAAAATATCTGTCCAATATAATATTGAGTTATTTTTGTTCAGGGCTTCAAAACGTATTTAAAAGAAAATTGGAAAATATTTCACGATGATTGTTTTATATTTCCGAACAGAAATACAAATCATACAAGATTTTAAAAATTGGTCAATAACATTCATGAATCGATGACAATCACAATTGAAATGAACTAAAGAACATTTGTACTTTTAGACATCGTTATAATATTGGAAAACAAGATTATTAAGCTGATCTATTTTATGAAGAAACTGAGATATATTAGCACTTAGACTTCAAATCATACTATCCATCTCTGACAAAAGAAACCCTATTTAATATGGCAAGACGTATATGTGCAATAGAAACAGACTCAACAAGATGAGATAGGTGAATAGAAGAACTGTAAGTATTCCTCTTCAATCAAATACATTAAAGGCAATAAAAATGTCATATCCAAGGAAAAACACATTCCCATTTCTGACTTATGGATAACTTCTCACATCGAGAAGGAAGATCCAAACAGAAATATCATTTGTGTTCATCCACAATCCCACAAACTAGAACTTGCATTCCTCAAAATAATGTCTTTATAAAAATAAGAACTGCCTCAACAAGAAACAAGTAAAAGATAAATACACACACACACACAGACACACACACATATATATATATACATACATACAGGCATGTGTGGTAAAAATGTTGCTTAGCAACCATATCGTTTCTGGTTCAGTCTCACTGTGTCACACCTTGGCTTAGTGTCTTCTACTACAGCCCCAGACCGACAAAATCATTTTGAGTGCTTTTCGGAGACGGAAAGTGAAAGAAGCCTGCTGTATGTATATATATATATATATATATATTATATATATATATGTGTGTGTGTGTGTGTGTGTGTGTGTGTGTGTGTGTGTGTGTGTGTGTGTGTGTGGTGTGTGTGTGTGTGTGTGCGTGTGGTGTGTGTGTGTGTGTGTGTGTCTTTGTGTCTGTGCTTGCCCCCTACCATCACTTAGTTCTTGTTGGCGTGTTTATGTCCCCGTAACTTAGAGGTTCGGCAAAAGAGGACAATATACTATATACAAGGCTTAGCAAAAACAAAATAAGTACAGGGCTCGATTCAATTGACTAAAAGGTCTTGAAGTCGGTGCCCCAGCATGGCCGTTTTCTAATGACGGAAACAAGTAAAAGGTAAAAGATAAAACATGCATACACCAACTCACACATATATAACTTAGAATAACTTAGAAAGGTTTTGGCCAGTATTGGCCCAGGCCATGTCTAACTTAATAGCACCACCTGGTGAAGTCTTTCAGTTCAGGATTTGGGCACCAAGGCCCATTCGAGCAGAGAGTTATTGTTTGCGGAGACATATCCGGGTGTGGGTGGTTTGTCCGGTACTGTTTGAAGGAATTTGTCCAAAGACTTCTTGAATTTTGTGTGGTCAGTTTCTTTTTGACGTGCCCTGGTGTAATGTTGAAGAGAGCAGGTCCAATTGAGGTGAAATAGTTGTGCCGTATTGTCGTTATGTGATGCGATTTAGATTTTTGTTGTGGACGGATGGCACGTGGTCCAAGCCCTGGATGCATTTTGAAGGTGATGCCAACATCATTCGGACAGTGCTGGTGGAATATTTTCCACATCATACAGATAATGTAGCGTTCACGGCGTCGTTGGAGTGAATACAATTTCAGCTTCTCTAGTCTACCCCAGTAGTCAAGGTCTGACATGCCATCTATCGTTTTTGTGATTGACCTTTGGGGAGCTTCAATTCTCATAATATTTTGTTTTGTGTAGGGAGACCACAATGGACAGCTGTATTCAAGGTGGGGTCGGGCAAAAGTGGAGAAGAGAAGGATAATAGCGTGGGAATCTCTCGACTGGAAGGTTCTGAGAATCCAGGAACACATTCTGCGGGCCATGTCAACTTTGCTGCTTATATGTGTAGCCCAGCTTATGTTGTTGTCCACTGTTACTCCCAGGTCTCTGATGTTGTTGGATGCCATAAGAATTTCTCCAGAAGGAAGAGAGTATGGGAGTTTCAGAGCGTCCTCCCTTCCAAAGTGGATCAGTTCAAATTTGTCTTCATTTAGCAACATGTTATTCTTTTCCGCCCATTGGACAACAGCCAGTAGGTCTGACTGAAGGTTTATTCGGTCATCCACGCCATTGATGACCTTCTGGAGCTTGGAGTCATCAGCGAAGGTTCTGATGTTACTGTGTTTGATGGTATCAGTAATATCATTTATGTAGATGATGAAGAGAAGTGGGCCCAACACAGTGCCTTGTGGGACACCACTGCTGACTTTGGCTGGGCTGGATTTGACTCCTTCGACTACAACATGTTGGGTTCTGTTAGACAGGAAGCACTTGATCCACTGCAGCAACTTTCCAGTGATACCAATATTGGACAGCTTTCTCAGAAGGATCTTATGATCAACCCTGTCAAAGGCCTTGCTGAAATCAAGGTAGATGACATCAGTGTTGGAACCTTCTCCCAAGGCTCTCAAAATGTCATCAAAATGATGCAGTAGCTGCGTCAGGCAATCTCTCCCATTACGGAATCCATGCTGGTTGGGGTTCAGCATATTATGCCTCTCAAGGAAGTGAGTCATACGCGATCTCAGCACCCTCTCAAATACCTTGATGATATGAGAGGTGAGTGAGATTGGACGGTAATTCACGGCAAGCGATTTGTTTCCTTTTTTGAAAACTGGGACAACAGACTGGGATAGAAGGTCCTCTGGTATATATCCAGCATCCAGTGAGTTCCGCCACAGATTGGCTAGAGGGGGTGCAAGTTGGTTTTGACACATCTTCAAGACACAAGCAGGGAACCTATCGGGACCTACTGCTGAATTATGCTTCATTTCCTTTATTGCTGCTAAGACATCAGGAGTGCCAAATGTTATGTCCGATAAAGTGTATTGGGGAGTAACATCACTGATACAGCCCAGATCAGTCATATCAGGATTGCTGAAAACAGAGCAATATTGTTTCTGCAATATCTCTCCCATGGTTTTGGCATTGTCTTGAAGAGTACCATTTTCATCAATCAGAGGGCCAACAGTAGAACCAGTGACTCTGTGTTTTTTTGCAAATGAAAAGAACACTTTGGGATTGAGTTTGATCTTCTCAATGGCCCAGGCCTCTTCAGCTCTTCGCTGACTATTGATGATAGACATCATGTTGTTTTGGAGTTTATGTTTTTTAATCTCTAGCGACGAGATGGCAGTCAGGTTGGTGTGTTGCTGTTGACAGTATTTCAGCATGTTGATCTTTTTGTTGATTCTTTTAATTTTCCTTATGAGAGATTTTCTATTTCTAGGGATTCGACACTTAGATTTGTTTGCAGATCTTAATGGGGTGTGTCTTGCACATATGTTCGTGATGGTGTCTACAAGTGACTGCCAGGACTTTTTAATGTTAGTGGGTGTGTATGTGTGCGTGAAGGACCAATCGACTTGTGCAAGATCATTATTGATCGCTTCCCAGTTTGCATTGTGGAAATCCATAGTGTCAAATGGATGAACAGGAGGGATGACATTTGTTTTGCATTTTGGCCAGTGAAATCTCAGATCACAGAGAACCATGTCATGGTCGGAGAGTAGGGTTTTCTCCACTGCAATATTGTGGATAGTATCAGTGTGATTGCTGAAAATTAAGTCTAAGACGTTTTTGTGACATCTCGTTGGTTCGAGTACCAGTTGGGACAAGAAGAAGTCATCCATGAAGTCAAGAAGCGATTCCACTGCCTCCCTGTCAGGGGTTGAGAGAGAAGAACCTGGCGGCAGACTGTTTGTAGACCAGTCAACCCCGGGAAGGTTGAAGTCTCCCATCATTAAAATGTTGTCAGGTTGACACTGCTGAATGAAACACTTTATGCTGTTGAGGCATTCCTTGAAGCATGGTAGGGGCGTTTGGGGTGGTCTGTAGAGCCCAACTACTGTTAAGTTGTTGGTTTGACTGAATACAGCGACTACTTCGCAGTATCCATTCGAAAATATGTTCATGGCTTCTGTTGAGAATGAATCATGGACATAAATGGCAGTCCCACCCTTTCTTCTGCCAGCACGATCAGCACGAATGGTTTTGAAATTTTTAACTTTCACCTCGGCTTCCAAGTGGAGGTCACTAAGATGTGTTTCAGTGAGGACGAAGAAAGGGATGTGGTTTGGATGGGCCTCGACCCAGTCCTCCAGGAATCTTATCTTCCATTTTTGTGTATTGGTGGAAGGGCTGATGCCTTGGGCATTAAGCAGAAATGTTGAGGCGAGAGTGGATGGTTTTAATTGTTTTGGTGATTTGTTTATTTGATTGCTTTTTAATGGCATGTGCAGTGGGGGTATTTGTGGTGGATGGTGGTGGGTGATAGCTCGGATGTTTTTTTCCAGTTCATTTGCTAGATTCATCATAGCTAAAAAAGAGGAAGAAGAGGTGGTTTCCTGTCTAGGGAACCGCAGGTGACTGTGGCCGCGGCTATTTTTATGTGAGTGGTTATCTTTAAATGTCCGACGAGTCCCCGGGAGATGGGTAAAGGGGCAATCCCTGTGCAGACACAATCTGTCTCGCTGGGAATAGCGGCAGATTTGGGGATTCCTTGTTTGAGATATTGGTGGTTGTGGTGGTGTTGTATTATGGTGCTTGCTGTTGTAGTTTGTGGGGATAGAGCGTTTTGTTCCAGGTAAATGGGTGAATTTGCAGTCTCTATCAGTGCACAGTCTATGGCGAAGAGAATATCGGCAAATGATGGGGTTTCGAGTGGGTGTGTAGGTGCGTGTGTGTGTGTGAGTTGTGAAAGGTGTAGATGATAGTTTGTTGAAGTTTTGGCGACCTTTGTGACCTGTAGGAGGTAAATTCCTTGAGATAGCATTAGTAGTAGTAGTTGTAGTAGTAGGTAGAAGAGATGTTGACAGTGGTAATGATTGAGGAGGTCGATTCCAAGACAAAGATGTTTGTGGATACATAGTTGGAGTTGTACTAGTAGTAGTAAGCAGAGGAGATGGTGTTGACACTGATGATGATTGAGCTGCTGGGGCAGTGAAAGGAAGGGGTGGTGCTTCCTGCTGTGTGACCCTGATGACTGGGGGGGTCAATCGTTTCGTTTAGCAAATCTGCCATTGTAGATGAATCGAGGAGTGGTTCATCCTGTTGTTGTTGCTGTATCTGTTGTTGTTGCTGTAGCTGTTGTTGTTGTTGTTGCCGCTGAGTTTGTTGTTGTTGAGGTTGTTGTTGTTGTTGTTGCGCCGGTGATGCGTTCGAAGAGAAAACACATCTCAGTTTATCGAAGTGTTTATTTATTAATTTAAAAGCAACTTCGATTTGTTTTAATTTATTTTGTATCTGCTGTTCAGATCGAGTTTGCAAATGGTGAACTGCTCGTTTAGCAATTTCGTTCAGATACGAAGCACCTATGCTCTCTGTTTCGGTAAGGCCATGCCATGTGTTGATAAGAACGTCGACTTCATTATCAGACCAGTTTTTGTTGGATTTTTGGTGGCTAGCCATTCTGGTTGATATGTTTTATTAAATTTTATTTTGTTCGTTTGTTTTGTTGATTACTTTTAATTATTATTATTTTTTTTTTAAGGAGAAGTATGTAGAATTGATTGTACAGAATGTTTGCTGTAATACTGAGAAGTTTGTATTTGAATTATGAGCTTGTAGTTATTTTATCTTTCTTTTCTTTTCTTTTTTTTCCCTCTTTTTCTAATTTTTAATGTGTGGGTGATCCTTTAGTTATCAGAAGGTGTTTGAAAATATTTGGTCGTTTGAAAATTATGAAAATAGTTTGTGGTTAAGGAAACGTCTACTCACGAGTTGGGAAAAAGCGTGGTTTGAAATATACAGGAATATATGTGATGGAATATATGTGATGGTCAATTACATAAAACTAAAGACGAAGACAGATGAACAAACAACAAACAAGTGTATTAGTTTAATGCTCGGGAAGAATGGAAATGTAGTTTATAATTCGAGCCTACGCTCTTCGACAGATAGGATTAAGAGGAAAAAAGAATTAAAAAATACGGAGAGAGGAAAAATATGCTGAGTTCAACGGTCCAACATATATATACATACATATTGGCAAGATCATTTTCTACCCATATCGATTCTCTGTTTACGGAGTGTCAGCCAAAACCCTATCTGCATGTGCTATCCCAGAACAGTCTCGGTTGAATTACTGAGCCCAGTAAAATAATATGGAGAACAAAAAATATTTATATGGAATACAATGTTTCCTATTTGACAATACACATATACTACAAACTAATAACATATTTTACTTATTCCCATTCTATTTTATTTAGCAAAGAAATAACGATAAAATACAATTGTATTTGGCAATTCCTCCTCTTTCATCATTTATATTCCTATTTGTATTCCTATTCTTTTTCTTCCTCCACGTTCTCCCGATTTATCTTTGACTTTCCATTTTCACTTTCCCGACCCACACACACACACACACTCTCTCTCTCTCTCCGAATGTATTTTCCATCTATTCTTTACCCCCCTCCTCTACATTTTCCCCGCTGAGATACTGTGCTAAACTATACAAAGATTAGTTGTCAATATATCCGTTCTAATGCAATTTATCTCATTCGTTTGATGTGCTGTACGTTTCTAAATGTTTTTAGATTATATTTTCAAAATGATAAACATAATCGAACTGAATGTAGTAAATATGATGACGATGTTACAATAGCAATGATAATGATAATAGTCATTCTTTATTTGTCGACAAGACCACTGTGGTGGCATTACTAGGGAAAATAAAACGTTGAGAGTTTACGCAGAATCGGTTATGAAAACGCAGACATAAAGATCGACAGTATAGAAAAGAATGAAACGGGAATCCATGACAGGGGAGATAATCATGTTGGACCAATGAGGCAAACTTAATAGATCCAAGTTTACCCTCAATAATAAGAGTAAGTGCCGTTTTCATTCGTGTTCTCCTCTCTGTAGTAACATACTAAGTCTATACCCTTCACGTGGCTTCGCGTACACCATCCTCGCCAATCTAGCCACCTTTCAGTAAATTTACTGGAGGACAGTACATTCCTTTCCGCTCTTGATTTCTTTAAAAGTGGAATATCAGGAGTTTGATTAAAGCTTTATCAAAGATAAAAGTGTCAGCTCTTAGTCATGGCAATCTTGTGCTCGGCACTACCACAGAGAAAAGCTATAGGAGAAACGAGCTTGACAAAAGCCAATCATATGTAATCGATCTTCAGAAACCTCTGTAGAATGCCAGTCTCAGTGTAGAAAATGTTGGCAACAGATAAATATATAAATGATAAATATATAACTGATATACACAAATGATAGATATATAAAAGGAAATAAACAGATATTAACTTGACCTGCAAGTTAATGACCTCTCTATAGCGTCAGGTTATGTATAAATCTTTAGAGTTGTGACAATCAAACATTTCATAGTTTTCAATCTCACATCTAGAATCTAAAAGGTTACAAGAGATCGACTATGTGTAATAAACT
>NC_043002.1:53461098-53463598 GCF_006345805.1 Octopus sinensis | reverse complement strand
TTTAATAAGGCTACAAAAATTGCAGTAAATATAGGTGACTCGTACTCATCAGCCGAAAAAACATCCGAGATTCCCAAACATCAAAGGGGGTAATGTTACACTCGTGAAACATCATGGAAAGTTCTATAAAAATGCGATTTAGATAACAAATTGGTTTCTAAAAGTTCAATTAGTATTACACAGTCATATATCAGGTTTTTTAAAAACTTTTTTCAAAACCGCTTAGTTTTCCAGAAAGTGAAGATGAAAGTGAGGGTGTGAGTTTATCCATATTGAAGAAAGTTTGATTCCTGGAGATCTGATGAGAGGTATCGTACTCACAGAATATGTGTTTGTCCATATATAGTTCATAGTAAAGTGTGATTCAAGCTGTGTGAAGATATTTTGGATACATTTGTGCGAAATTTCTGAAAACTGTTGTGTTATAATCCGAGGAAAAAGCGTAGCAACAGTCTTATAGTGGAGACGAACAGGCTGCTATAGAAATCTGCAAGAACCACAGAGTTAAAGGAAGAATGTTGAATTTGACCAACTACTGCTATTAATTGCAATATAAAGAGGAAATGGGAAGGTGAAAAGGGGGGTCAAAGGTTGTTACTATAGGAAAACATCTTAGCGTATTTGGTGCAAAATTCGAACGAAGGTCAGTTAATTTATTTCTTTATTTATTAATGTTACTATTAATAGATTGCCAGGTTATGGGGATACAATAAGAGGTCAGAAGAAAGGAAATAGAGTTATTTTTCCTAATGAAACCGTTATATTATAGGTTTGGGATTAGCAAAATTTGTTATTAGTGTAAAAGAACTAAGAAGTTTAATTAACTAATTTACTATAAGTAGGTTTACTTAAGATAGACTAAAAATTAGAAAGAAATAATTTAAATTATCTACATAGTCTAATAGAATGAAGTTTTAAATCAATTAATTTATATCTATAAGTATCACCTAGTATAGTCAGAGAGAGAATATAATCATAGCTAATTAGATCGTAGCTGTCTAATTAAATATATAATATAATATGTAAGAGTAATGTTTTATTCAAAGTGATTTTTATATATACCGTTATCATTTAAAATATCATTTAAAATATTTAAGAGTCTTAGTCCTAGCGTGGATACAAGATGGACCCAGTTCAATCCTGCTGTTCAATAAAATATCATTATTTTTTCTATACATTAGTATTTCAAATGTTTCCATGGAGCAAAGTTGACAACCTACTCTGCTATTTTTATAAGGTATCGCTCTTCTAACTAATTCCCAATTATTTAATATTATTGTTTTTTAGTTCCCAGATTTTACTTGAAAGAGTGGTGTTATCAGCTTTATGACGTAATCTGAAAGAGGATAGATGGTTACTAATGCGTTTTCTAAAAGTTATAGTATATCCTAAATAAATATATTTGTTATTATCTGTGGTTATGGTGCATTTGTAGATTACGTTATTTAACCCGCATAAACCAGGCGCCGGGCATTTTGATTTAATTCTATAGTTACATCTAGGGGGATTATAATTTGATGTGGAATAATTCGAGGATAGAAGTCTCATACTACTGTTACTCGAAACATTACGAGTATATTTTTCATAATTTTGGTTACTGTTGTTATCTAAAATAATGTTATCATTATTGCAGTTAATGTTATTATCTAAAGTAGTATTATCATTTATCGGTATTCTTACACTATCATTTGGTTCTATAACCCTACCTACATTATTAATATTGTTGGTGCTGTTAATATTGTTGCCGGTATTAGTTTCTAAATGTATAGTGTTATTGCAGATAACATTGTTGTCTCCATTCACGGTATTTACATTCTTGGTATTATTCGTATTATTAACATAATTATTCCTATTTGTGTTATTATTATTACTAGCAATTCTATAGCTATTGGTTATACTTATTGTATGATATTCATTATTATCATTGCGGCTATTATTACTTTCAGTAATGTTATTACAATTTTCATTTATATTTTTATTGCTATTGTTTAAATTTTTCCTGGCTAGTTTTATGTTATTATTATTGATTTTGGCTATTAAAGTGGACATATTTGGGAGGGTTGAATAAGAAATTCTGACCGTTTTTTTAGAAATAATTTTATGATATCTATGAGAGGATGGGAAATTCTTTTCTAGAATTGTTTTGAATCTACTCTGAATATCTGATAAAACCGCACAGTTGAAAGGGATGTTAAACCACATTATGTCTTTCTTAATAAATTTCTTAGAATTAGAGTTGGGGTTGTTTGAATCGTTCTTACTCTCACCAGATTCTTTGTATTTATTAATGTTCCTATTTGCATGTTTCTTAGTTTTATCAAAGTTTATATTAACCGTATTACATGTGTTCAGTACTATGTTCTTATTATTATTCTTAATTTCATTAGGATATTTTGTCGTTGTAAATCTACTTCTACTATTATTTCTGGTGTGATCCCTATTGTTGTTTATGTGTCAATTGTTACTTTTTTTTATTAGGGATATGTAAGTTCTCTTTATC
>NC_043002.1:53413598-53453598 GCF_006345805.1 Octopus sinensis | reverse complement strand
ATCAAAATTTAGTTTGCGACTTCAATTTCTTTTAAGATAGTAATGTGTCGTTTGAGGACGAATTGGCTGTCATTTCTGCCGGAACCAACGAACGCAAAACTCCTTCAGTGGCTCTCGTGATCATTTTTACACTCTCTCAAATGTTTCAATGTTTCTAGAAAGTACGTATCATTCTGTTTTTTAACGCAGTACGGTATCAACTGGTAAAGAATTTTGTTGCTGTTTCTAGCATACTGAGTGACAGCGTAAATGGTAATAGTTCTGAAATCTTTTAGAACTTACAATTTGCTTAAACTATTCAATGTAAACCTATTTGCAATTTACTTTCCCGAGTTGTAAATTTCGTTAATTAAGCTCAATTTAAATTAATTTTAAGTGAAGCTGCGAGGGAGTGTCGAATATATGTTTGGAATTTTCTTAAACAAGCCAAACGCACAGAGAGTAAGTTCAAAATACGACACAGGTTGTTAAAAAAGTGTCAGAAGCCAGCAGGACTGAAACCTATGAAACCGTTCGTTGGTGTCTTAAAGCACACTGTGGTGATTCACTCAGATCGTGACAAAAACGGACGGCAGTCAATTACTCACCATCACTGCTAAGTAATCAAATATGACTAAACTATTTCCATAAGTAATATTGACGAATTTATCACGATTGCAGAAACGTTTTAGAAAAAAGTTCTTCTTCTTCTTCTTCTTCTTCTTCTTATTATTATTATTATTATTATTATTATTATTATTATATTATTATTATTATCATCATCATCATCATCATCATCATTACTATTTTTACAATGGACAAGAGTAAATACCGGCTGAAATGGAGAGTAAAAATAAATCATTAAACCCCTCAGTGAGATTTAATTTCTATATCGAACTGAAAGAGAGTGGTGTTGTTTGATAAAATAAAGAAATGAATAAATAAATGAGTAAATAATAATAATAATAATAATAATAATAATAATAATAATAATAATAATAATAATAATTATTATTATTATTATTATTATTATTATAATAATAATAATGCGTGGAACAGAGCGGAAACGAATGATGAATAGAGTGGAAAAGAAACATTTATATAAATAGCTATGGTATATTCTCTTTACCTTCCCTTCGATAGTTTTCTTGTTTTGTTAGTTAATTTTCTCTCTCTCTCTCTTTCACACAATCAATCTCTGTCACTCTCTCTCTTTATTACGTTTTTGTTGATTTTCTCGATTTTTTTGCAGTGCTTTTATTACGCGCCAATCCTTGTTATTGCTTCCAAACGTTTGTAACTATTAAATTGATATAACCCACACAGTATAACATTCAAAGGAAATGGAGAAGAGTGTACCACTGTTTCAAACAAAGACTTTCGTCAGGAAGTGAAAAAACATTTTGAATGTTTCTACTAACAATGAGAATATAGATCTGAAGCGACTATATATAATTTGGGCTGTGTGGTAAGAAACATGTTTCCCAACTACATGGTTTTTGACTTAGTCTCACTGCTATATCCCTGAATTGACCAATGCTATGTGAGTGGATTTCATGGAAGGGAATTGAGAGAAACCCGTCGGATATATATATATGTGTGTGTGCACGTGAGTGCATGTATGTGATTTAGCGTTTGTGATTGTCCTCCCCACACGACTTGACAATGGGTATTGGTTTGTTTACGTCCTTGTAATCTAGCGGTTCGACACAAAATTACTAATTTTATAAGCATCAGACGTTAATAAATTAAGTACTGGGGGTTGACTTGCTCCACTAAACCAGTCAAGGCTGTGCCCCAGCATGGCTGCAGTTCAGTGACTGAAATATGTAAAAGATAAAAGATATATGAGAAGTCAAAAGTTATCAGTCAAAACTTTCTTTAAGTTGGCTTTACTCCCTTCAGCGCTCACGTGCTTAAAGGTGTTACTCATCTGGTTACGTAAATAGAGTTTGGCATTTCTTGATTTCTTTCTTACGCTACAGAGTATATACGCCGTTCTGTTGCCGGTGTGCAGTAAGGAAGATCCAATTCCTCTCGTTTGAACGTGTGTCAGAGGTGTGAAATTTAACACAGGCTTCCAGTAAAATAAGTAGGCAGTGCTCGACTGCATAGCAGTGTGTATGTGTGGTTGAAGAAATTTTACAATGGTCGGACAAAAGTGAAGCGCAAAGAGGGAACAAGACGCTCATCAAACACCACCACTGACGTGAAAATTCAACAAGCTCGGGAGATGATGTTTCTGGCGAACCGAGTGGTTATCGATAAAGCGGAATGTTCTCTGCATAGTAATCATGGTTCTACATACAAAATAATCCACGTACAATCTTTGGTGCTGAGAGAAGCATATCGAAGCGCATAGTATGCAAATAAGTACAAACGTGTTCAGATCTGCAAACGCTTACTCGATGGTGAAAACGATGAAGTGAAGCTTTTGGGGGAGAATAGTCTCAGGACAGAATATGTAGTGAAATCGCCAGTGAAAGAGAAATTTAAGATTCAGTCTTCCACAGAAAAGTGATGTGAACAGTTCGTTTTGGGTTGAAGTGGGGGCGCAAAGAGACTATACTGGGACGTTACTCGGAAAAGAGGTCTCCAGTCACATTGTAGCCCACAAATGCTGACCAGCAGGCTGAAACCTACAATTCGCACCAAACGCCGAGGTCTATTTTCAAATTAAGTGTTATTGTTGTACGACAATGAAAATCATTAGAAAATTGAATTTCGAGTCGCTGAAACACTCCGAATGCAGTCCAGATATCACACCTTCCGACTATCACCACTTTAAACCGCTCAAATGTTTTTTATGAGGTCGCCGAATTGCGAACGAAGAAATGCAGGAATGGCTGCGACACCATTCAAATGTCTGCGCGACCATTCGAAACCCTTTTTGCCGATAGAATAGGCATGCGTATGGATTGCTGGAAAAAGTCCATCGGAAAGCAAGAAGATTATGTCGAAAAACGTAACTGTTCAACCCCTGCTTTTACGTTAACAGAGTGCAGAAACAAGAGTGTGTGTAATTTCACACACACACACACACACATGTATATACATATATATATATATATATATATATATAATATATATATATATATATATATATTATATATATATATATGACATTGAAGACACACCTACTAGATCAAGGGTGAAGTATAACAAATGACCGACTGGGTTTAACATACATATTAGTGTAGAAAAAAGGATTTCTATCATAAGCATAATGCTAGATATTTTAGGAAAAGGGAAGCAGTCAATCATATTGTCTCCAGTATGGTACTTTATTTTATCCACCACAAAACACGGATAAGTAATGTTTATCTCTGCAGGATTTGAAATCACAACTCAAGGACTGTAATAAAAAAAAATGCTTTATATATATATTTTTTGTAGATCTCATACGCTTCTTCTAATGTACTGTTAATCAGTGCATAATAATGTTTTTTAATATTCTTAACGCAAGAATAGCAATTTTGAGGCAAGGAGTAAATAGATTGCATCGATCCTCGTATTCTTGAAAAGAATGAAACGCAAAATTGACTTCGGTGACATTTGAACTAAAAACGTAAGGGGTGAGAATTGCCCCTAAACATTTTGTACGGTGCATTAATTAATCAGCCAGACCCTCATAATAATGATAACTCCTCGGTCCGGAAAGCCAGGGAAAAGTTAACTAGACTCAAGACAGAAATTGTGGAGAGACGGGAAAAATGTTGAATTTAATTTCATCCCACTGTGTATTCAGTTTAAATAATCTTACTTGCTTTAACTTTGCATTTCGTCAATCTGGTTTCAATAAAATAATTAACTGTCATATACAGATTCGATTCACTTGAATCAGTTCCTTTCCCCTCACCCTCACCCTCATATAGTGCGTTGCATTGTGTCAGGATTGGCTGAAATGGGAGTAATATAGACTGAAATACCTTGTGGTATAAAATAATTTTTAGGCAAAACCTGCTATACTCAGCTCCATCCCCATCTAATCCTACCTTAATTTATGGCATTGTGCCTATGCGAGAGGAAAAAAAAAATCATCATCATCAGCAGCAGCAGCAGCATCGTTATGGTTAATATTGGTTTCAAGTTTTGGTGCAAGGCTAGCAATTTCTGGGGAGAGGCTAAGTTGATTACACCGACTCAAGTGCTAATTGGTACTTACTTTATTGACACCGAAAGAAAGGCAAAGGCGAACCTCGGTGGTATATTAACGTTCTGTGTTCAAATTCCACTGAGGCGAACGTCACCTTTCTTCCCTCTGGAGTCAATAAAATAAAATAGTAGTCAATTACTGAGATAGGTGGCATCTGTTCCTGTCCTCTTCAAAACGTCTGGCCTTGAAACTGAATTTGAAACGCTTGATTGATTGATTGGTTAGTAGACGCGTTAGAACGTTGGACAAAAAGACGGCTTGTGAGAATCTTCGGAAAATTTACATTCTATGTTCAAATGCAGAGGAGACAAAATAGTTTTTCATCTTATTAGAATCAATTAAATAAAATACCAGTAATGCACTGAGGTCGATTTAGTCGACTGAACCCTCCTCACAGAAGTTTTGGTTACGTAGTTGTGTTGGAAATGATTGTTAGATTTTTTTTATGAATCTAATCGTTTTAACATTTTTAACAGTTCCAGCAGTTTCCTCAAGTCCACCTCATCGTTTCATTAAAAGTGTTCTGTCATTTTACTTTGCTAGTTCATCTGTTCGTGGTCCATAATGTATCCCATATGTTCTACATCACTTGTTTGTAATATAACGAGTGTTACATATTTAGTTTGGTGGTAAATGTGTTTTGTATGAACTACGTAAAAATTTTGTAGAATGTGTGTTGCCTGATTCGTTGGCTGAAAGCATGGTTTGTCACCGTAGTGGTTACTGATTACGTAAGATTAATCGTCATCAACATCATTCAATTACAAGAGCCAATGATAACAATTCTTCTCCACTTATTGCAGGTCTTTTTCTTAATTCTGGTCTCCTGGCCAGGGAATAAGCCCTGAGAGTCAACAGTATTTAAACTTAGACACAAAATGCTGGACGGGATACCCCACGGTATCACATCAAACTTGTTTGAACTGGAACTTCATATACCGTCTGAAAATGAAAGGCAAGGTGCACCGCGACGGTTTATGAAATCAGAGAGCAGATGATCGTTCGGTATCCGACGTTCCAACAACTCTGCCAGTTAGCTCTCATGTTAGAGGACTTGGCTTCAATTATTGCATGGTGATTTTGCTGCGTATATGCTGGGTTTGTTGTCATATGTTGTTGGAAAAGTCTGTAATGTATGTGTAGTGTCTAATTTTTCCTTGTGACTGTTTCATTTTCTGCTTATGATATGTGAGTTGTTGGCGGAGTGTTGGTATGTACCTCGTATGTACCAAGTTTCGGCATAATGCCCAATGTACACAGTTGCCGATCGTGTCTACTGAAATATTCTACCTTTGCAGGGATTGAATAACAAAACTCCCACCGCTCTCTCTCTCTCTCTCTCTCTCTCTCTCTCTCTCTCTCTCTCTCTCTCTCTCTCTCTCTCTCTCTCTCTCTCTCTCTCTCTCTCTCTCTCTCTCTCTCCGTGCGTGTGCATGCGTGTGTTCCTGTGCATGTGTATACGTATGTGTGTGTGTGTGTGTGCTATCTGCGGGTACATGCGTGTGCGCGCGCGTGCGCGCGCGTGCGTGTGTTCAATTGCCTCATCGAACTGACTATGTAAGCAGTGCTTAATGTCAAGGTACTTTTTCATCGTTTTCCGTCAATATCTCTATTCCCGTAGTGTTTGTTGATAGGCATAGTTTAAATCATATCTTCGGTTACTGATTTCAACCCATATATATATATATATATATATATATATATTATATATATATATATATATATATATATATATATATTAGAGTCGATTAAATAAAATACTAGTAATGCACAGAGGTCGATTTAGTCGACTGAACCCTCCTTGGTTACGTAGTTGTGTTAGAAATGATTGTTATATTTTTTTATGAATCTAATTGTTTTAACATTTTTAACAGTTCCAGCAGTTTCATCAAGTGCACCTCATCGTTTCATTAGGAGTGTTCTGTCATTTTACTTTGCTAGTTCATCATATATATATATATAATATATATATATATAATATATATATATATATATATATTATATATATAATATATATATATATTGCATTTTCACTTTGCCCTCGTGTCTATCAATGATTCAGGTTACTGAACATGGAATGAGCTTTGTTCTCCAATTTGTTAGTAGAATACTTTTGGAGTTCCTTGCTGATTATATCTTTAATTCATTTTTGAAGTGTTTTTCGATTTTACTTTTATCCATTTATTTTTCTCAAGTGTTGGTGGCTTGTAGTTTGTATTTGAATGTTTCAGTATATATATAGAGAAGTGTGTTTACGATTCCTTCGTGACCCTGTATTACATTCATCAATATCTCTCTGTTTACTTCTAACTACTTTTGTATTCACACTAATGCTACATTGCAATACTCCGCATTTCTATCATTTCTAGTTATGCGTTGCTCTATTCAATACATTTGTTAATGAGTTCAAACCTAAAGAGAATAAAAGAGATAAAGAGTTTCCTTGAAATATTCTTCTTATTGAGCATAAAGACAATTTCAGTTATCTTCTCAGTAACTTGTAACAATACGGTTGTATCCTTTGATACATTCCTTTCGGTCAGTTTTTCTATTCACGCGCCAAGAACGTATTGTTCTCTACATATGCGACCATTCTATTGTAGAATATAGCTGTAAAGGCTATGTGGGTTGTTGGAGAGCATGTTATACGCTTGTAGTCTTGGTGGGTTTCGAAATTTGTTGCAGTGTGGGAACTAATATTGTTATTGCTACCTCCAGCGACTGTTAAAGTCTGTCAGCTTATCAACTCATAGAATGCTCCTGTTATTGATTCATAAGTATTCTTCTGATGTTTCAGCCTGGAGGTGAAACCTTCTTAAGCCCAGAGGCTTGTCTTCCAATGTTGTTATATGTTCTCCGTGTTGTTAACGCGTATATTTCCGGCTTGTTTTCGTGGAATGTTTTTTAATGTAACGTTCTTCAATGTTATATCTTTTTAATCTCTGAAAGCGGATATTTTCTAAAGAATCCGAATGTTTTCCGTTGCATTTGTTCGTGTATTGAGTCATCATATTTTTGTTAATTTTTCTAGAAAGATTTATATATTGTCATCCGGGTTCTTTTACACTCGCTTCGTTACGTAAAGTATCTATTTTGTTATTTAATTTAATATTCATTCCTCAATTCTCTGGGGGTACTATATTATTATTCTATAATAAAGAAATGTTTATTTAACCCCATATGGTTTATTGCCCGGATTATGCAAGACTATAGGAAATTGCTTGAATGGATTTTAGAATTAGCTATAACATTGTGATTCTACTTCGGTTTTGTATTTCGTTCGCATCCCTCTCCCCTCCCACCACACAAGGGAGTACAACTATAAATATTTACGGGATGACAAACAAATCCCAGCAGATCTGAGACCGAGCTGATCCTCAACAAAAGGTCAAACCTTCAAACAGGTCTCGGATGGCCAATGCACTCAGACGCACAAATACACAAAACACAGAAGCACACATACAGGCAGGCACGCGAGTGCACACACAACCACAAACATATGCATGCGTACGTACGCACACATTCTCTTCATTTATCCTCATCCTTTCCTTCTCTCATAGGCAACCACGCATCTACATACGCACATACAAGAATAGGTACACACAGACACGACTAATTCTCAGACAGACTCAAGGCAAACCTTTAAGAGAGAGGACATGTCATTACTGTGGTCACTAATAGCGATGAAAGAACTTTAACAAACAAACAACCGATTGATTGTTTAACCAATACGCTAAACAAACGATCGATTAGTTAGTTGTTTAGATTGACTTACAATAAAGAGGTGATATTGAACCAGTGCATGTGTTTATTAGTGTTGGTGTAATGTCCCTCTCAAGACACAAGATCGTGATTTTGTTAATTCTCATTGTACGCTGCTGAAAGCATCCTTTAATGTATGTTAATCATTGCGAGGGTATTCATGGCCGTTACTTCAGTTTGTTCTAAATATCTATTAAGCTGTGGATACCTGCGGCGTCGGCTTCTTGTTCAGCTGCTATGGAATGTTGTCGAATTCTACAAACAGCAGAAGCTAGATGTGCAGTCACTAATGACATATAATGATGAAAAGTGTTAATGTCTATGTAACTTTCAAGTAGTAATAATATCACTATTAGTACCATTAACTAAACTACCATCAGGTATACTGTTTACCGTATTAACAAATAAATTTTAGCACTCACTATAACCGAGATTTATGCGTTTATTAGCTACTAGTTGGATACTAAAACTTATATCTTTTAACCTTTATTTGTTTCAGTCATTTGGCTGCGGCTATGCTGGGGCATCACCTTGAAGGGCTTTAGTCGAACAAATCGACTTCCAGAACTTTTTTTTTAAGTATAGTACTTATTCTACTGGTGTATTTTGCTGAACTGCTAGGTTACCGGGACGTAAACACACCGACACTGGATGTCAAGTGGTGGGGGGGGGGGGGGACAAATACACACACAAACGCGCGCGCACACATACACGCGCACACACTCTCTCTCTTTCTCTCTTTCTCTCTCCGTCACATACATACAAACACATATACATATGTAAATATATACACGACTGGCTTCTTTCAGTTTCCGTCTACTGAATCCACTCACAAGTTTTGGGTCGGCTCGAGGCTAGAGTAGAAGACATTTGGGGCCAAGGTGCCAAGCAGTAGGACTGAACCTGGAACCATGAGGTTGAGAAGGAAACTTCTTACCACACAACCACACCTGTGCCTGGATGTATGGATATTTACATTCAGAGTCAATGCATTTACCTGTCTGTATGATGTAACGGTTTTTTATAATTACCTTAATAAAAGAAAACAATTCGGAACTTTTAAACGCTTTTGTCCGAATTATTTTTTTGGTTTTCGATCCATAATCACGTTGACGTGTCTTGCTTAAGACTAACATATCTCCACAGGTTACACGACTATCCATGAGTTTATTCTTTTGTAGGTACAATTGTTTTAATGCTCGCAAATATTTCTTCTAACAAGACAAATATAATATTTAATATGACGGACCTTTTATAATTTCGAAATCGTAGATGAGGCAATTGTGTCGGCTTACCAAGATTCATCATCATCATCATTATCATCATCATCATCAACATCATCATCATCTTCATCACCTTCGAAACAGTGGACCACCTAATTTCAGGGTGTAAAATTTTAGCAACTATAGAGTTTAAATCAGGACATGTCAGAGTTGGCCAACACCTACATTGGTTAATATGTCGACATTATAAAATCAAAACTGCTGACAAATATTGCAAGCAACACTCTGAGGTTGTAAACCAAGGGAGAAAATGTAACGATTTTTTGAGACTTTCCAGTACATACAGACCAGACCATCAAAGCTAATAAATCAGATACTGTTGTGAAAAACCAAAACAATAAAGTCTGTTTATTGATTGACACGAGCATACCTTGTGATCATAATATCTAGGCAAAAGAATTTGATAAGCTCAGAAGATATAAAGATTTGCTGATTGAAACCAAAACAACGTGGCATCTCAAGACGGTTACAATACCAGTGATTTTAGAAGCACTTGGAATGATGACTGCCTCTATAGCTCAGAGGTTAGAGCACTGGTCTTGTAAACCAGGGATCGGGAGTTCGATCCTCCCTGGGGGCTAGTACTCAACATACTTCGCTCCAACACTTTTTTTCTGACAATTTGTGGTGCACCTGAGTACTGTATACAATAATTTCTTTATTATTATATTATTATGAAAAAAAGGAACTGAAAATTAATTGAGGGTGATTCCTGGCTTACCATCCATATATGAAGTGAAAGAATTGTTTTAACTTGTATGTCACACATATTGAGAAGAGCACTGTCGCAGTAAATTTTCTTTCCTTTTTTTCCTTTCATTTTCTTTGTATTTTTTTTTTCATTTTTCCTACTTTTTCCTTCTATCCTTTTTCTGTCTTTCTTTCATCCCCTTTTTTCTACCACATGAACTTGTAAATGAACAATCTCATGTGCTTATTTAATGGCCTACCTATGTATACAATGAGTTCCTTTACCCTAGGTTAAAGATGCTAAATGAAACACTCATGTTTCCAAAGGTGAATTATCCAAACCCCAAAGAATCCCTCTCAACACATGGCTATGATGCTCCCCCACTACTTCTGCTCGTGATCAGAGATGCACAAATTGTCAGCCACTAAGAGAACGCTCAAATGGTTAAGGTCAAACACCTGACAAGCAAAGCTGTGGTATTAAGCAGAACATTTGCTGTAGCCCATCATTTATACCAAGACCAAACAATGTATTTGATAACACCTTCCAATCAGTTAAGATCAGAAGCCATGAGAGCTTCTGCCTGGTACTGCACCGGACCATATATTATTATTATTGTTGTTGTTGTTGTTGCCTGCTGCTGTTGCTATTATTATTATTATTATTATCATTATTATTATTATTATTGAGCGAGAGACAGCGCATACCATCAAAGTCACATTGCGGTACAAATAAATCCACGAAGCCCAATATATCTAGCCATCTGATAAGAGTAGACCAGGCAAAATCATCACAACCATATGTGCGCGGCATGGTGAGCTCATACCAAGATAAATAGCGCATGACCTTGCAAGTGTGGCCCAGTTAGAATTTCCTTGTGGTCGAGTAAAACCTCCAGCTCGAAAAGTCTTTTTAATAAGGATTTTTAAGGATGATAAATAAAGGACACGTTTCCAGAAGTGAATTATTAAAACCCCGCAAAATACCTCTCAAGACATGGTTATGATGCTCCCCCGCTACTCCTGCTCGTGATCAGAGATGCACAAATCGTCAGTCACAAAGGGACATACTCAACTGGTTAATGTCAAGCAATATTCAATATACAGCATATATTCTGCAGTGGTATTGATCAGAATATTTGCTGTAGCCAATCTTTTATACCATGACAAAAGATATACATTATTATTTGATGAAAACTCTTAGCTTATTTTGCTGTGTATGATGGAAAGTGACAGTTATCCTCAATCAGTAGACTAACGTGATACTTGGTTTACAGACCATGCTTCAAGAACTTTGTGAAGAACTCTTGCAGTTCCAAGCCATGATGGATTTTTGTAGATGTTCTATCTGTACATTTGTACCGATCTTTTTGAGCCATGTTGGTAGTTCAGTGCTGATACTTCCAAGCGCGTTAATTACTACTGGTATCATGTCCACTCTTCATTGCCCATAACCTTGGTATTTCCCACTTCAAATCTTAATAGATTTTCAGTTTTTCTTCTTCTTTCTCTTTGATCATGTTGTCAGCGGGACATGCTATATCGATTATCCCTTTTTGTTCACCACAAAAATTTCAGGCTTCCTATGTTTGATCTGAAGGTTCTAGAGAATATTGCAGTCTTCCTTCTGGGTAATTCCTGCTGGGATTTGGCCATACAGAGTCTCTGCTCTTTGTAGGCTGTGATTTCCACAGAGCTCCCAAAGGATCATTCTTCCCACATTGCAATGCCTTCTTCTTCTTCTTCTTCTTATTATTATTATTATTATTATTATTATTGTTATTATTATTATTATTATTATTATTATTATTATTATTGTTATTATTATTATTATTATTGCTGTTGTTGTTGTTGTTGTTGTTGTTGTTGTTGATGTTGTTGTTGTTGTCGTTGTTGTTGTTCTTCTTATATAAAGATGAGCTGGCACAATCGTTAGCACGTCGGGCAAAATGAAAGCGGAATTTTGTCCCTCTTAAGTTCTGTGTTCGAATTCCACCGAAGTTGACTTTGCCTTTCATCCTTTCGGGGTCCATGAAATAAGTATCAGTTACGCACTGGGGTCGATGTAATCGACTGGCTCCTTAAACCAAAATTTTAGGCCTTGTGTCTATAGCAAAAAGGATTATTTTTTATTATTATTATTATTATTATTATTATTATTATTATTATTATTATTATTATCATTATTATCATTATATTATTATTATTATTTATTATTATTATTATTGTTATTATTATTATTATTATTGCTGTTGTTGTTGTTGTTGTTGTTGTTGTTGTTGTTGTTGATGTTGTTGTTGTTGTCGTTGTTGTTGTTCTTCTTATATAAAGATGAGCTGGCACAATCGTTAGCACGTCGGGCAAAATGAAAGCGGAATTTTGTCCCTCTTAAGTTCTGTGTTCGAATTCCACCGAAGTTGACTTTGCCTTTCATCCTTTCGGGGTCCATGAAATAAGTATCAGTTACGCACTGGGGTCGATGTAATCGACTGGCTCCTTAAACCAAAATTTTAGGCCTTGTGTCTATAGCAAAAAGGATTATTTTTTATTATTATTATTATTATTATTATTATTATTATTATTATTATTATTATTATTATTATTATTATTATTATCATTATTATCATTATTATTATTATTATTGAGTGAGAGAGCAGTGCATGCCATCAAAATGACACTGGGGTAAAATATACGAAGCTCAGTATACCCATCATGACTATCGGTCTGATAAGGGTACACTAGGCACATGCATCACAACCATATGTGCGCGACATGATGATCTCATATCAAGATAAACAGCACATGACCTTGCAGGTGGGGCCCAGTTAGAATTTTCTTCTGGTCGAGTAACCCATCCCGCTCAAAAGGTCCCTGAATAAGGGTGGTTAAGGATGTTGAACGAAACACCCATGTTCCCAAAAGTGAATTATCCAAACCCCAAAGAGTTCCTCTATACATATGGCTATGATGCTCCCTCACTACTTCTGCTCGTGATCAGAGATGTACATATCATCAGTTACTAAGGGACATGCTCAACTGGTTAAGGTCAAACAACAGACATGCAAATCTGTGGCATTGAACAGAATATTTGCTATAGCCCATCTTTTATACCAAGACATAACAATGTACATGATAACACTGGTATTGAGTAGAATATTTGCTGTAGCCCATCTTTTATACCAAGACCAAACAATGTACATGATAACACATTATTATTATTATCATTATTATTATTATTGTTGTTATTGCTATTATTAATATCATTTTATTAGCTTCTTCCAATTTTGTTTCTGATTCTTGCCGAGTGTCTTCCTGACATTTAGGACGAAGACAAAAACACGATACATTAGTATGCCACTAAAATAAACACACCAGATTGTTCATTTACAAAGCTATGTGACATAAAAAAGAATGACAGAGAAAAAGGAAAGAATGGAAAGACAAAAAAAAAGAAAACAAAGATGATGAGGAAAAAAGAAAGAAAATTCACAGTAACATTGCACTTCTCAATACTTGTGATGTACCAGTTAATGCAATCTTTTGCACTTCCTGCATGGATGGTAGGCCAGGAATCATCCTCAAATATTTTCATTTCCATTTTTGATCATTCCAAGTGCTCCTACAATCACTGGTACTGTAACCGTTTTGAGATACTACATTTTTTTAGATTTCAATCAGCAAATCTTTATATTTTCTGAGCTTATCAAATTCTATTGCCGAAATATTATGACCACAAGGTATGCCCTTGTCAATCAGTAAACAGACTTTATTATTTTCGTTTTTCACGACAGTATCTGATTTATTAGCTTTGATGGTCCGGTCTGTATGTACAGGAAAGTCTCAAAGAATCGTTACATTTTCTCCCTCCGTTACAGCCTGAAAGTGTTGCTTGTACCATTTGTCAGCAGTTTTGATTTTATAATGCCGACATATTAACCAGTGTAGATATTGACCAACTCTGACGTGTCTTGATTTATGCTCTACTGATGTTAAAATCTTACACCTAGAGATTGGGTGGTCCACTGTTTCGATCACATCGTTGCAATATTGGTCTACTACATTTTTCAGTACATTGGCTTGGTAGTTCCGAAAATGTAACGATTTTTTGAGACTTTCCAGTACATACAGACCGGACTATCAAAGCTAATAAACCAGTTACTGTTGTGAAAAACTAAAACAATAAAATCTGTTTATTGATTGACACGAGCATACCTTGTGATCATAATATCTAGGCAAAAGAATTTGATAAGCTCAGAAGATACAAAGATTTGCTGATTGAAACCAAAAAACGTGGCATCTGAAGACGGTTACAATACCAGTGATTTTAGGAGCATTTGGAATGATAAAAAAAAGAACTGAAAATTATTTGAGGGTAATTCCTGGCTTGCCATCCATATAAGAAGTGAAGCAATTGTTTTAACTTGTATGTCACACATACTGAGTAGAGCACTGTCGCAGTAAATTTTCCGAATCAATAAGCTCTGATCTTGAGCAGTTGAGATAAAGCCATTTCTCTCTGCCTTTAGCCCTTAGCTTCGTAGCCTCTGATGGGTATGATTCTGGTCTACATTAGCGTGCTTGCTACGTATTTTTTATGCAGAGGTTTTTGTTCCCACCTATCAGTCAATTGTGAAAACGCTTTTTGCTTTGTCATTGATTTCACCTTCTTTCCAACTATAGTTGCCGCACTTCCATCATGCTCTTCAAACTGGGTATTATGCATGAACTCACTTATGAACTTTTTACTCCCCTTCATGAAAAAATAAAACTTCTTACGTCTCACGTGATTTTCTAGGAGATTTAGCAATCAGTCGTTAAATGTTTCAAGATATCTGGCCAGTCCAGTTGTGGCTGTTTTGTAAGAGATTTCGAGTTGGATCAAGCCTCGACTTCCTTGGGCTTTTGTAAGACAAAGACTATCTGTGTCTGCCTTTTGATGGTGCATCTTATTGCAAGTCAGCAGCTTACGGATTTTCCTGTCAATTTTCCTTATTTCGCTGATATTTCCATATTGAAGCTATAAATAACAACTGGAACTACTATGTAATTTATGTCTAACACCTTGTTACGTGCATTTAACTCAGATTTTAGGACTGCTAGAACTCCCTATAACATACATTCTTGATCTCTTTCAATCGTGCACGCTGAATGGCAGGGTCCTCTTTTATTCCGAGGTATTTGTAAGGTTGTTCCTACTCAAGTTCTTTTATAACTGTGTCAGAATTTAACACCACTGAAAGTAATGTCTTCAATTTCCCTTTCTGGAGAGTGGCCTTGGCAAATTTATCAAGACCAAAATTCCATTCTGATCTCATCACTGAATGCTTTTACAGTACATAGTAGAACTTCAAGCACATTATCGTCTTTGCCATAGACTTTTAAGTCATTCATGTAAAATAAATGGCTTATTTTCTTGTCAATTTTATACCCATACCTTTATCATTATTATTGTTGTTGTTGTTGTTGTTGTTGTTGTTGTTGCTATTATTATTATTATTATTATTATAATTATTATTATTATTATTGTTACTGTTATTGTTGTTATTATTATTTTTTATTATTATTATCATCATTATTATTATTATTATTATTATTATTATTATTATTATTATTTTATTATTATTATTATTATTGTTGTATTATTATTATTATTATTATTATTATTATTATTATTATTGTTGTATTATTATTATTATTATTATTACTATTATCATACGTTTGACTTTTGCTTTGTATTTGTACAAGTTGTACAAGTCTCACCCAGAGACCTCAAGAGACAACAAGTTAGAAGTTCAAGTTGATGTTATGCCCAAGGTGTCATATATTTGTTTTTGCACATAGTATTGTTATTGTTGTAGAGAATGTTTAAGGAAACATAAGAAAATTATAAGTTTGTTCTAAGATTTGAGATTACATAGAAAGTATTTTCTGTAGGATATGGGCAGTTCCCATGATCACTATCTTTTGAATTTTTGACATTTTGGGGTTTCCTGGTATTTGAGCTAGGTAGCAATCCGCCCCTTTTGCTATCAATCCTAGGGGAACCTATGACAACAGGTACTGTTTTCGTCTTGAGGTTCCACATTTTCCAATTTCTATTTTAAGAACTTTATACTTGCTCAGTTTTTGGTCGGTCTTGAGAGACACATTTATGTCGATTGGGACAGTCATATCAATGAGGAGGCATGATTTTTATCTGAAGTCTTTCAATATAATGTCTGGCCTATTCGCATCTATCTTTCTGTCAGTTTGAATGGTGAAGTTCCAGAGGAGTGAGATGTGATTATTTTCAAGGAATGGAGATTGTTTGTGTTTCTACCAGTTTTTATCATGGGATACGTCCAGGTTTTTGCAAATTACCCAGTGAATATACTGTGTTGCTCTATCATGCCTGTTGAGATATCTCTAGGCGCAAGAAGACTGAACATGGAGACAACATGATCCATGGGTTCATTTTGTTGTTGTTGTTGTTATCATTATTACTTTATTATTATTATTATTATTTTATTATTATTATTACCTTAAATGCAGAGGTATTATTTTCAGTCACGCTTGTTTATTTCTTTGTTTGTTTGTTCGTGGACAAGATATCTCAAGAATCGCTGGATGGGTTCGGATGAAACTCTCAGGGATATTTGGTTTCGTGACTGGCACGAACTGATTAGACTTTGGGATCGATCTGGTACCGGACAAGAATTCTGGATTATTTCTCCGGTTTTTTAAACTTTTGAGAGCAATCGGGTTCATTTTTAGTATTCTCGTTTGTAAGAGCAGACGAATTTATATAAGATATTCTCATTTTAAAAATCATCTCTAGCTAATCGTTGAGAGGACTTTGATGTTGCCTTGACAGAGGTTTGTGCTCGCTGGGAGCTCTTATTATATTATTATTATTATTATTATTATTATTATTATTATTATTATTGTTGTTGTTGTTGTTGTTGTTGTTATTGTTGTTGTTGTTGTTATTATTATTATTATTATTATCATTATTATTATTATTATTATCGTTATCATTATTATCATTATTATCATTATTATTATTATTATATTATTATTATTATTATTATTATTATTATTATTATTATTATTATTGTTGTTGTTGTTATTATTATTATTATTATCATCATTGCTGTTGCTGTTATCATTATTGTTATTATTTTCTGTATGGTTTCGCCGGAAACTGGATCCATTCATGGTGTCTTTTCTTATTATCACTTCATACTTTAAACAACTCTTACTTTAAACAACTCTATATGTCAATATATCATTCCCCCTTGTCTATGAGACCGATTCAAACTGTTAAATATTTATGGGCCTCGGTCAGAAACTCTGTTAGATGCAATATTCTGGTCTTATTTGCACGACCAGTGTAGTTATTCAACCAGGATATTGACTCTTAGGAATCACTTATATATTAGGAAAAACAAATTTAATGTTGGAATGTAGAGTTTAATAAATAATGCAAATTTCTATCGTTTGATTTTGGCCGAAAATGTCGATATATATGGTACAGAGTATCCATTATTTGCCTAAAAATCTATACTTTCTCAGAATCGTTATATAACCACCAAATGAAATACTTTAGTGTGTAAACTAATGAGAGAAAGAGATCTCTTAAAATATTATGCTATGTTTTTGTTTCTACCCTTAATTCCACCATTTTCTGTTTCTGCAATTGATCTGGCTAGCATCGCTATACTGTACATGAAGTATTTTCTCTTATATCTTTAACTACACACGCGCACACATGTGTATACGCCCGCGCACGTATATAAAGAAACCAATTGTTATTTCGAATGTATTTAATAGGAATGTTTCAAGTAGTTTCGTAACACGTTTTTACGCACATAAATTCTTGTCAGTCCTTATATGCGGAATATATTGTAGCATCAAATTCAACTATATATATATATATAAACTGAATAAGCTAAATAAAACCCTAGAAAAAAAACTACAAGAAAGAGATAAACGTGAAAAGAGATAAGAGAATATAATATATAAGAGAAAATAATTGCAGAAGTTTATTTCCTGCTTCTATCTAAGGAGCAGTCAATAAACTTCAACCATAGATAGAAAGTAACCAGACGTATCGAACTTATTATAAATTGTAAACATGAATAACGATTAACATTCCAGCATTACCTTAGGGAAAATGGTTCATATTACTATTATTAGACAAAGATATATTTTCCGTCTTCGACTCCTTCAGGGTTTCTTCCCAATTTCTCCATCCTTCTATTTTGTTTGCTTTTCTTTTTCTTACTTACTGTTTCGTTTTTGTTTGCTTTTGTTGTCACCCTTTAACAACTGCAAATATCCGAAACGAGATTCGTACTCTGCTAAATTAGTTCTTCAGAATTTCTAAACATTTTAGCCAAAGGAAACGTTCAATGGATACATGCGTAATAATAACTACCAATAAAAAATTTGATTTTGTCTTTATAAGAAAAAAATGGTAGAAATTTTGTGTATATGTAAAATACGCAAATCACTATAACAAACAATATCATAGAAGGTATGCTAAGCTATTCACAGAATGTCATCCATCTTCAAATACTGATTTGTAAAAAAGAGGAAAAAGAAAGAAAACGTAAAGGAAGCCTGAAAGAGAAAGGAGGAGAAAGCTATTGAATGAATTAGTGATTTTCGTTGATTTTCAGAATGCATTCGAAATTAACTTTTCATTCATAAAGTCATGCAAGACTGTCAAGAGCAACATACAACGTGGCACACAAATACACAGAAAACAACGATGAAATACACAACTCTCAGAAACTTCCCGTTTTAAATTTGTCTATGAAAGATTTCAACTACAATTTTTTTTAATATTTTGAAAATTACGTTATAACTTTCCGATTTATGTAAACAAGTAGCTGCTTAAATTGAAGCTATTCTCAGATTTTGTACGGTATTACATATTTTGTTAACAGATGTAAAAGCAAGCAATTTATATTAACAGCACCGTCACTATTGTGCCATATTCTCCAAATATATTTCCAAAGCTCGGTAACAAATTTACTGGTTTTGATGACCAACGAATACATGTACAATGGGCATTTTTCGTCTAAAACCCCGGCTATGAGCTTTGATACGCTTCCACGTTGGCACCTTTTATCAAAAAAATGACATGGCAGTTTCCATTCAGTTGTCGATTATTAGAGTTCCTACATTTACACCCGCTCTCAGTTATAGCATTACTGTTATAGACAGATATTTAGTGCTAATTAAGATACTAGAACACCAAACGTTTTGGGTTAAAAATAAAGAGCTTTATAAGAATTTTAAAATATTTTAAAATAAAGTGGAACTAACTTAAACTCTCTGATAGATTTTGCAATTGTTTAGGCTTAATGGTGGTTTTGGGGAGCTACCAACTGGGGTATATAATCTATCCTAACTGAAAAATTTACATTAAAATTTTTACTAATATTTCATAGCAAGCACTACATCAAATGGTATGAAACCTAATGCAGAATAAAGAATAACTCGTCAGCAATTATCGTTTTTGCACGAATATTGGAGAATATAACCGCGCAGGAAGACAAACGCCAAAGAGTATGCGATTTGGTCCGTGCACAAGTCGATCCGAAGAGGATCTTAAGCATAGTTGAAGTATCCTTACGTACAGTTTATAATGTCAAGAAGAGAATGGATACGGGCAACAGCATTCAGAAGAATTCTGGCAGTGGTTGGGCCAACAAGAAGCGGAATCAAGACTTCAGCAACACCCTCAAGTCCAAAATTTCAAAGGACCCAACTACATCCATGAAGAATCTGGCCTCTGAACTTGAATGGACCACAAGATCATCAAAACAACAGTGAATGATGAATGGGCCTCCATTCCTACACAAGGACACCGAGACACCTGCTGACAGAATCTATAAAGGCCAGAGGACTGGAGAAGTGCAAAAAGGTTCTCACATGTTTCAAGAAGAACGGGCCCTTTGTGAAATTTTTTTCTTACATGATCTTCACGGTGGATGCCGTTGTGAAACGCAGAAACGACCAGTACATTGCGGAGTCAGGAGCAACTTCGGAACAATAAATCCAGCCCAAGTTATGGACTTCGCTAATGTGGCCTCCGACGGAAGAAATATGCCACTTCTACTTCTGAAAGACCGGAGAAACGGTGTGTGCTGATGCCTACTAGAAGACGCTGAGGTACCACGTCTTGCCATAGCTCAAGGCTAACTACCCGGAGGGCAACTATGTGTGGAACTAGGACGGTGCTCCCAGCCATACTGACAAGAAGGTACAGAATTTCTGCAAATTCAACTTTGCTGCTTTCTGGACTACTGACTTCTGGCCCTCCCCCAACCAAGATCTCCCATCCCAACATCAACTCTCTGAAGGCTGCCATCAATGAGGATTGGGCCAGGATGTCTAGTGACCTCGTGGTGAAGAGTTGTGTGGGGTTCTGTGGCTGTGTGGAGCCTGTAATTGAAAACAATGGGAGCCACATAGAATAAATTATTCTTTTTGTAATTATATGTGAATGTTATTTTTTTATCTCATTTTTAATTACTAAACCTATTGATGCACAATGCGATAGTTTCAAATGTTACAGCAATTTTGCAAGTTTTGTTCCCCACTCTGTAAAGGATCTGCCATTGAAATACAAGGATATGCAAAAGGATCTACTTCTTAGGGCAATGATGATATATGTATGGTAACATTAAAGACTGAATCATGGAAAATATTTGACATATGATAAAAACTTTTATTAATATAATTAACCTTTAATTAGGTTTATGATACAGGAAAATTTTATTAGACTTTAAATTTAACGTTACGTCTAGAAAATTAACTTTTGCCTGGTTGCCCTCTGCAGTAACACTTAACTCTAATTCGCTGGACACTGAAATATTTTTTTTTATAAATCTTTCTACATTATATTCATTTATATTTTTAAAAAAGATATGATCCACCATTCCGATAACTCCAATTTTTTGTCTCTTTTTGTTCAACAGATTTAAATCATAAACTATTAATTTCACACGCCACCAACCCCCATCAAACGCACGAATAGCTATATCAAACAAATTCTCTCTTCTTTCCTTTTTCACCTAGAAAAAAAATTGAGAGACTTTTTAACGTGTAGAATGGTCTTAATATCTGAATCGATAATAGCTAAAATGGTTATTGATGAAGGCTAATGCTAGTGGTAGTGGAAGCTTAAAAATGAATAAAGAATGATTTTGTTATCATTGATGTTATTAAAGTATTCTCTAACACACCAGCTATTGTTCCATAACTGGAGTTTCTCTACTTCTATAACTCTAGAAATAAATGAGCATTTTCCATACTAAATACGCCTAAGTTTGTTTCTGCAGGGTTGGTTAATCTACACTTAGGGTGATTGTTCGAAATTTCTCATAAGAGCCTTTGTGTAATGTGAGTTGGGAAGAGAAGAGGTTCTAACCTTCTGGGAATCTAGTTTAACAGTTTTGTAATTATCAACATTGGATTTTAATATTTATGGGTATTACTATTAAATAACAATGCTAGCAAAAGATTGCCTGCCCATGCGGTCACACCATTACTTACTTTGGTACCGTCGTTACTCTTTCTATTGCTGCTGTTGATATTGTTATTGATGCAAGGGATACTGCAAGGGATGCTGCAAGGGCTCATATGGCTGTCAAGATCAACTAATGATCAATAAAGCCACAATTGAAAACAGCTGCAGCAAGAACAAGGGTCTAAGTATGGCCTAGATCGATTACCGAAAGGCTTTTGATAGTATTCCCCACACATGGATCCTAGAAACACTAGCTATGTACAAGGTAGCACCAATAATTATAATAAAATATATGATACATTCCATGAATAAATGGCAGACAGTGCTACAGCTCCAAACAGAAGAGGGACTCGTAAAAACCAAAGCCATCCCCATTAGAAGAGAAATATTACAAGGAGACACGCTCTCTCCACTCCTTTCCTGCTTGACACTGACACATTTATCTGAGATACTAAACAGAACTGGATGCGGATACAGCTGTTACGGCAAGACAATCAGCCACACTTTATACATGGATGACCTAAAACTGTACGCTACAAATGATAAACAGCTGGAAACACTACTGCAGACAGTACATGGATTTACCAACGAAATAAATATGAAATTTGGCTTAGGAAAATGTGCCAAAACTACCTTGAAAAGAAGAAAACTAGTTAAGAGTAGCAACATCGCACTAGATAAAGCATATTAAATAAGAGAATTAGACCAAATATAGACATCCAAATATTTAGGAACAAATTAACCAGATACGATACAATACACACAAATGAAAGAGAAAATAAAAAAAGAATACTAGAGACGAATTAGATTGATATTGAAAACAGAGCACAATGCGAAAAACAAGAAAATATGTATCAACACGTTTGCCGTCCCAGTTATAAGTTACAGCTACAATATCCTTAACTGGACAGTAAATGAACTAATCAAAATAGACAGGAAAAAAGAAAATAATGACAAGATTTAGGATGCACCACCTGACATAAAAAGGTTATATATACAACGTAAAGAAGGTGGTAGAGGCCTTATACAGCTAGGAAACTATTACAAAATAATCACCATAGGACTACAAAAATACCTCTTAACATTCTGAGTTGGTCTTAACATGCTGAGTTGGTCATGGTTGACAGCCACGTTTTCAGAATTGAAGTGCTTCAGTTTCTTGTCAGGGCTATCCCTTGTGTGTCTCTTATATTCCAACTCCACTTGCCTTTGTTCTATGTTCGCATTCTCTGAATATTAATGACGTTACAGATGAATCTCAGCTTGATGCGTACACCGTCATTGTCTTATAATTTGAAAGACGTAAGTGCTGTTATGGAAATCAGGATGCAAATATATTTTATTGTAATATACCTTACGTTGTAGTTTCCTGAAATATTTTCCTTTAAACTGCTGTTTTAGAAACTGCTTCCTTTTAGCGGCCGAAGTGAAGCATGAAACCACTGAGGACTGCGTATTTTAGTGCGTGCTACAATCGGTCACAAGAATTATGAAATATTTTCCTTTAAATTTTTCTATATAAGGAACTGCCTCCTTTCAACTACCGCAAGGCAACATGAAACTGCAGAGTAATATCTGTGTAGTTTTAGTCTGTGTTACTATCACTGGGATCAGTTTCAATTAAATCTAACGGTAGAATTTTATCAATTTCATTGTGGGCGACCTGTTATCTGGAAAAAATCTGGCAAAAATGTAATTCTTATGATAAGAAATGTGCTACGAAAATTTGTTGCACAGCGAGAACATACCTGTTGATGTTCGTTTACGGTTGGATTCTACTTTGAATGCCTTTCCGACCTTAATATTCAAAGTTGTAAAAGTGATAAAGAAAGTATTGATCATGCTTCTCGTAAACTATCTGCCTTTTCAGATTGTGCAGCAAAAATTTCGCTCATTTTCCATCTAAATCCATTTGTCACAAACCCAGGTCATAATATAATTATTCAATAGGGAAGTTCGATAGCAGATTTCCTTCAAAGAGTTCATGAGGAGTGTCGAATCATTTGGGCTGAAACGCATTTTTTATTTCATATAAGCGATTTCTATCTCCAATTTTTGCTTTGAATTTCTCCGTCCAAAAGTCTACTCCAATTTTATGAGAAAGTTCTACTGCTCGAATGATATTCGATTTCTTCGATTTTATATTCTTCCTGCCGTCATATTCTACGAACATATCTATCAGATTTTCTTGTGCATTTGAAAGGCAGAAAGCAATATTGATAACTATTTTATTAAACTGTCTTCTTTCTATTAATATTCCCTTGCTACGTTCACTCCGTGAAATGTATAGCAGCTGGATGTCAGAGCTATTTTGTAGCGTCTGATTTATTTTGATATTATTCTTAGTGTTGCTGTCTGTGATGACTGCATCTGTCATATTTCACATCAATACCACAAAATCATATTCTATAGCTGGCACTGTTTATATGTTAATAGCACTGATAATGATTTTGGTATTTAAATGAGTTTCTTGAAGTTTTATCATTGTGTCAAAATGCTCTTCCTTCATTCTCCTTCTTATAGCTTTTAGACACGGATTTACTATAATACCTATGGCGTGGAGAATTGTCTAATTCAAGCATTATTTCTCCTTCTTTGACCTTTATCTTATCCACATATGTTAATATATATTTTGATATAGTTCTGAGATATCCTTTGTTGGTCAATAATCTGCAGATATGTTGGGATTTGATTTTGTTTCTTTGTTATTTATTTTGTTTTAATTGTGTTGAGTTTGTTTTGGTCGTTTGCACTCTCACTGTTTATAGTTTCATTTTCATCTTTTTATTTATCTATATACTTTCTTTTAAGTGGTTTATTTCGAGATCTGATATTCTTTTCAATAAAATAATATATTTTTTGAATATATGTAATCTATCAACATCCTTTTCATCGCAAGATTATATCCTGGTTCGATATATATATATTCTTTTATTTGTTTCAGTCATTTGACTGCGGCCATGATGGAGCACTGCTTTCAGTCGAACAAATCGACCCCAGGATTTCTTTTTGTAAGCCTAGTACTTATTCTATCGGTGTCTTTTGCTGAACTGCTAAGTTACGGGGACGTAAACACACCAACGTTGGTTGTGAAGCGATGGTGAGAGGATAAACAGAGACGTACAAATACATGCATACATACATACATACATACATACATACATACATACATACATACATACATATAGATACGACAGGCGTCTACTAAATCCACTCACAAGGCTTCGGTCGGCCCGAGGCTAGAGTAGAAGACACTTGCCCAAGGTGCCTCGCAGTGGGACTGAACCCGAAGCCATGCGGCTGGTAAGCAAGCTACTTACCACACAGTCACTCCTGAGCCTTCACACAGCCACTCCTGAGCCTTCACACAGCCACTCCTGTACCATATATATAATGTACTGTTCTGTGATAGAAAGATCACTAAAAAAGTACTCCATCTAGTGGGAGATAATTATTATTCATTTAAAGGACATAATACATGACTTCAAGTGTTGCTAATAGTTATGACATGTGGTTTGTACCTGATAAATAAGAAGAAACTGCTAGTAGCATTTAAAGACAATTATTGTGTCATTTAAATAAATTATCTATGTATATATATATATATGTGTGTGTGTCTGTATATATATATATACAGACACATATATATTGAGAAAAAGGAGGCAGTCAAAATTTTATAGAGCGATTTATAGAGTTATTTAGAGAGTGCTTGAAGTAGTGTACAGATATTTTACACTGAGAAAAAGGCCCAGTAATCGAGATCAGTCATGCCTTTAATTTGTTTAGTGAGTGCTCTCTGGGGTGATTCAATTTTCGAGATGTTTTGTTTTGTATGAGGAGACCACAAGGGGCAGCAGTATTCGAGGTGTGACCGTACAAAGGAGGAGAAAAGTGGAATGATGACACCTTGTTCTCTGGACCGGAAGGTTCTTAAGATCCAGGAGCTCATCCTACGACCTATATCGACCTTATTGTTTATGTGGGCACTCCAACTGAGATTGTTATCAACAATTATACCCAGGTCTCTGATTATTAGATACCGTGAGCGGTTCCCCTGAAGGAAGAGAGCCTGGCTGTTTTAGTATAGACTTTCTTCCAAAATGCATCAGGTTAAATTTTCTCTCATTCAGTTGCATCTTGTTTTTGTCTGCCCATTGACTCACAGCATATTGATCAGACTGGAGTTGAGTTCGGTCTTCTTCTTCATTGATGATTTGCTGGAGCTTTATGCATATATATATATATATATATATATGTATGTGTGTGTGTGTGTGTGTGTGTGTGTGTGTATCAACATTAGGATTTTGACAACTGCTTTTATCTTATAGAACTTACATATAACCCGAGAAAGAATACTAGAACCATTTTGCCACTGACTAGGAAATATGTCTAATGTAGCTCCTTGGCAAAGTAATTGATGAAAAAGATTTCTTTTGGATTATCTTAGCCAAGCAAGCAATAAAAATAAAAATAAATCCTACCAAAGGATGAAAGATACTCAAAAATATATTTAAACAGGTTCTGCTTTGTTATATAATTTATATCCTATAGAAAGGCTTCCAGCTAAATATATGATATACATATTAATACAAGGTTCCTTTATGTTTGATTAAATAAACATAGAGAATAGATTGAATTATAAGTAGTACCAAATTATTTTTGTATATTCTGACTTTATTTTCTTAATTTATGAATGTTGCATTAATATTTAATGTTTTTTCATGTAAAACATGGAATTACAAAGAATATGGAACTTGACTATAAAAATATAAAGGAATATGCATTTACATTGGAATTTGAACTTTGAACTCATTTTTCTTTTTCAGTGATGACCTTACCCTCACCACTTTCCTTATCTTTTCCATCCTACTTCCTAAAATTGACATCGTGAAAGGTCACCAGCTCTTGTGAGAAAATGTGTTTATTTACAAATATGTTCATAGGTATACAATGGGAGGGAAAATGAAAGAAAAGAAAAATGCTTTGTCATGAAATTTCAATGGATTGACCACATCAAATTGAAAAGAAAGCTCTCTCTCTCTCTCTCTATATATATATATATATATATAATATATATATATATATTCATTTATATTATATTGAGGGTACTACTATCGTAGATACCACGAATTGAGGGTACTACTATTCGTAGATACCACGAATTCGTAGATACTACGAATAGTAGTACCCTCAATATAATATAAATGAATATTTTCAAAGAGGAAGAATTTACGGATTTTTTCTCTTACGAGGTTTTTCACGCTGACTACTGATAATTTCTTTTAAGATTTTATCCTCAATTGTTAATATATATATATATATATATATAATATATATATATATATATATATATTATATATATATATAATATATATATGTATCTATCTCTCTTTTCCCATTCTTTATTATTATTTTTTCTCTTTCTTGGTTGTCCGGAAACTTTGCTTTTCTATCTCTCTTTCACCCTTTTTCCAATAAAAAGGACAAAAACATTTTTTCTCCTCTGCCAAACAAAGAGGAAAAGCATCCGATTGATATAAATGAACAACGAAACGTTCTGTTTTTAATACTTAGCTTTTGATTTTTTTCTTGACGAGTTAGATAAACGACGAAAGCGCTGATAAAGAATTATTCTAAATTCTGACTGCCTCCTTTTTCACAATATACAATATTTGTACAGCACTCGATACAAATATATTGCAGTTGAGGAAATTGAAAACTAACGTTCAGCTATATATTTAGATTCTCATAATTTTTACCAAACATCACTTTCTTTGGCTACACGGAATTTTACACGGTTATTTTTCATCTTGGTTTGAATTATGCATTTTCTGTTTGCGTCATTTGTTATTTTCGCTTTACATTCCGCTTGACTGCTGTTACCCTAATGTGTTCTACTAAAGCATTTACGAGGGGTGACCAGTCGATCGTTTGTGCAATCATTCGCAGTACATATTAATCAAAAATGCAATACCGTTTAAAATAGGATAACATATTACTTACGCAAGTGTATTTTTACGTTTACGCTAACTGTTTCTTTTCTATATTTCGTTATTCTTCGATGCTACTAGATATTCTTCAGTGTATTATGGTATCGATATTTGTTATTATTCAGCTAATATTAGAAACAGATATTATTTTAATACTTGTATTATTATTATTATTATTATTATTATTATTATTGAATGAGTGAGAGAGTGATGCAAGTAGTAGTAGTAGTAGTAGTAGTGATGGTGGTGGTGATGGTGGTCGTGGTCGTGGTCGTGATGGGGGTGGTGGTGGTGGTAGTAGTAGTAGTAGTAGTAGTAGTAATAGTAGTAGTAGTAGTAGTGGTGGTGGTGGTGGTGGTGGTGGTGGTGGTGGTGGTGGTGGTGGTAGTAGTGGTGATGCTGTTCGTGATGGATTTGCTGCTGCTGCTGCTGCCATACCTGTAAGTCTAACCTTCATTTCTGGAGATTTTCAACAGGTACAATCCGTTTGGCCTGAAGGAGTTTATATATATATAATATATATATATATATATATAATATATAATATATATGGAAAATTGTTGTTTATTCGCATGCAAGAGAAGATTAATTGAATCTTGTAGCGTATACTTTGAAAATAAGATTTTCTTTCATAGAAATCTCTGTGTATGTGTTTGCTTTTTTTTTTCAAATTTGAATTTGCGCTGCATTATTCATGATACAAAAAACAAAGTTTAGGAGTGGCTGTGTGGTAAGTAGCTTGCTTAACAACCACATGGTTCCGGGTTCAGTTTCACTGCGTGGCATCTTGGGCAAGTGTCTTCTGCTATAGCACTGGGCCGACCAATGCCTTATGAGTGGATTTGGTAGACGGAAACTGAAAGAAGCCCGTCGTATATATGTATATATATATATATATGTATGTGTGTGTATATGTTTGTATGTCTGTGTTTGTCCCCCTAGCATTGCTTGACAACCGATGCTGGTGTGTTTACGCCCCTGTCACTTAGTGGTTCGGCAAAAGAGACCGACAGAATAAGTACTGGGCTTACAAAGAATAAGTTCCGGGGTCGATTTGCTCGACTAAAGGCGGTGCTCCAGCATGGCCGCAGTCAAATGACTGAAACAAGTAAAAGAGTAAAAGAGTAAAGAGTGAAGAATTACGCTGGAAAGAATGAGGAGGCGAGAACATAAAAGAAGACAACGGAGAGCTGAAAGAGAAAGGGAAGGCAAAAAATGAAAGAGACTGCCGTCTTTGTACAGGAGACGACAACGAAATTATGAAAAAAATTATGCTAAGATAAAATTTTCGTCAATAACTACAAATGCAATTACAAGAATTGGAACTATTCGAACAACAATGACAATGTGAACAGCGTAGATATCAACTACAGTAGAAGCAATAATAGAACGAAAACACTAACAAAACCAATTACCGAAATACGGCTACACTCTGAGTAATTTGCAATAACAACAACACATTCATTGACATCATCCTAACAAAATCGTTGGTTTGCAAATATGACGGAACAAAAATAGGTAAAACATACACATGAAAATGTGTTTAGTCTAAATATAACTTGGATTTAATTTGTTTTTGATAAAATATGTATCTAATTACAAAATGTTAAAACTGAATTTTAAAATTATGCGTTAATTTTTAGATTAATTCAAACGGGGGATCTTTTCCTTTTGATGGACAACTCGATTAATTAATTTTCTTTAACTAAACACTTTGAAACTTGGTATACTGGTAGAATGTGTCATATAGAACATCTTTTACTCTTAGCGTTGTTAAGAAAAGTTTCTATTTTCGAAGTTATTTCGCGTTAAAGTTGTCGTATTTCGGTAATTTCAACCAATCAATGACGAATATTCAGCTGAATAAAATTACTGCTGTTATTTGTCAACAAAAAATTCCCCGACCGTGTATATTTCGTTTGTCACTGTTATTTATGACATATTTCATCTCAGTTACGTTTGTATGAATAAACGAGTGTATCTGAAGCACGTTTACTTCATGACACTAACATAATCGTTCGTGCATTTCTACTGCTTTCAGGTTTTTTCCTATTTTTCAACTACTATTTTCAGAAAGACTTCCTCTCGTCCCCCACCCCATTTTCTCGCAAATTGTTGTTTTTTTTTATTTTTTGCCATGGAGATTACGGAAAACTGCCAAAAATCGGAATTTTGAAATTTTCGTATTTCGTATTTGTGTCCTTAATTCAAATCCCAGTGAAGTGGATTTTGCTTTCCAGCCCTCAAGTAGCAGCTTCACAATCACTGCAATTGTTGGGTCAAAAATTAATGAAAATTTCTCCAGGTGAAAGTATTTCCTTAATGTAGCTAGGACCGCATCCCAGCAACGGTCTTTTCTCTTCAAGACAAGGAAATATGTTATCCGTCACCGACTATTTTTGACACTCAACAAAGCTCAATTATTTTTCACATGGGATTATTGCTCTCATAGCTAAGCTGGTACTGCAGGTGCTGCTACTGTTGCTGCTGCTTCTGCTGCTGAGGACGCGGACATTGTTGATGTAAACACAGACTTGTTAGCCTGGTTCTGGAAAAGGATCATCTAACTAGCTGGCATAAATACAGTCATAGACACACTCCAGACTCTACCGTTTCTACATCTATAAACCACTCTGCCCATCGGAGCTGGCCGGCCTCAGCGACCCCCACTCATATATTCCCAGCCCACTCGTCTAGCCACCCCTCGTCACCTTTGTTTTGTTCCTTGTCACCTGCTCTGCAGTAATGACTAAGTCTAGTCCTACCTTTGGATTGGATCTCTGAGATTCCCTCCCTGTTCAGGTGTTGACTAACAAGAATTCAAGCGGAACTACAGTCTCATCAATCTTACTAGCTTATAAGGACGTAAGAAAGCTATGGGCAGTCCACTTCCTTTGGATTAGCAAGTCAAATCAAATTGGTATCGCAACAAATTATATCCCATGCAGAATTTAATTATACTTCATTTTACGCTCTGAGTTCAAATCACACAGTGATCTGAGGTGATACCAGTCAAACCTCTGGGACTGTTTTAATCGATTCTATTATTTCCCATAGTTCGTGGCCCAGTAACCATGTAAAATATAAAAAAAGATCATTATTATTATATTCATAATTTTTTCTAATACTACGTTTGATTTTAGATTTCACAATACGTTGGTTCTCTCATAAACCATCCAATTAGTTTCGTATGGCTTCCATTAATTTATCGTTTTTGATGTTTAAAACGCGTGACGTTTTTTTATAGCAGTTGTTTGACTGTTGTTATTGAAATAGTTATTGTCAGTGCCAATATTATTGCTGTTGTTGTGATTGGTTTTTGTTTATTAAGATATGTTGTTGCTATTGTTGTTTATATGGTTATCACCATCGCAGTTATTATTTGTTATTGTTATTTCATTTTATTGTTTGTATGTTTGTTTGTTATAATGTTCATTAAGTTTATTGTTGCTGTTGTTTAGAAGATATATAATCAAAAGCATTCTGCCCGTGACCATCTTGTCTTTTATTCAGAAATAAACATACTTAAGACAACATAATGTGAAATAAATATGATTTAAGAACGTGTGGCAGAATCTGGGGGAATTTCAGTTGCTCTTTCTTACAAGCTGGACAAGAAAGTTTTGTCAGAATTGCCGATCTTGAGTTTTCAGTGATTCTACTAACTCATATAATTATCTTTTAAGTGGCTGAGCTTTCCGGAAGATTCAGACTCTTAATATCACTCCAGGCAAAATTAGCCTTGCACATCATGTCACAGTACTGGACCTTTCAGTTAGCTGTATATGACACCTAAGCTATGTCTGTATCCAATTTTATTAAAAAGTCTTGGGTCGACCCACAATAAATGAAATTGCCCTTAATGTCATGCTGTAGGATCGAATGCAAGACCTCAAAAGTAAGAAGCAAAATTGAAAACTAGTTCATACACACACTCCAGACCCTACCGTTTCTATAGCTACTATAAAGAATTCTCACCATCGGAGCTGGCTGGCTTCACGCGACCCCCAGTCATACCTGCCCCACCCATTCGTCTAGCTTCGCCCCGTCACCCTTGTTTTGTCTCGCACCCCCAGCTCTGCAATTATCACTACGTCCACTCCTTCATTGCTATTGGCTCTCTGAGATTCTCACCCTGCTCAAGTGTTGACTAACAAGAATTCAACAGAAACTACAGTCAGATTTATATATATCGGTACACATGTGTATGTATGGAACTATGTATGTATGCACGTATGTATGCATGTGTGTATGTATGTATGTATGTAAATGTTTATAAATACATGCGGATATATCTTCATATTTATGTATGTGTATATAAATATACATGCACACATACGTATATATAGAGAGAGAGACACATATATATATATATATACATATACACATATATGTATGTACATATATGCGTAGTATATGTATGTGTATTTGTGTGTGCACACGTATGTGTGAGTGTTTATGTATATACATATGTGTGTGTGTGTCTATAGGTGTACATACAGAGACATCCACACATCTATATACATATATATATGTAAATATATATTTATATATTAATATATATGTAATATAATAACCCAGATATATAGAAGACAGATGTCTGTATATGTATACATTATGCATGTATGTACTATGTATGTATGTATGTATGTATGTATGTATGCACACTACACATTTCTCTGATCGGTTGCCGCCATGTTGTTTATCTCCATTAGTGAGATACATTTAATTTTATTTTTATAATTGCCAAAGAATATATCAAAAGCAAATCACTATCTGTTTATCAGCAGTCGCAACACTATTTCTAGTTCCACATATCTTCCTCTCCAATGCTGTATTTTTGCCTTCTTTTACACAGCCATCGTCATCTTCGTCATTATCATCATAGACATCATCATCATCATCATTATCATCATCATCATCATCACCATCATTGTTGTCGTCGTCGTCGTCGCTGTCATCATCGTTGTTGTCGTCGTTGTCATCGTCGACGTCGTCGTCGTCATCATCATGATCGTCAATATCTCTTAATTTCATTGCTATGTTGCCATTCTCACTGCTTTATATTGAGCGGCTAGTGGGGGGAAAACTGATCCGCCATATTCTGGTGAACAACACACAAGTCCCTAGTTTCGATTACCGGTTTGAATTTTCTTAACTTGATCCCTGGAAGTGAAATCAATGGTGGTTTCATTTTTTCAGGGTAGATAACCTGTGTCTGTCAAGTACGGAGGTGGAAATAATCGAGGTGTATCTGTGCAATTGAAGTGGGGTTTGTATGCAAATGTGTTACTCCAAAGCCCTGAAGCAGTTTAGAAAAAACAGTTTAAGGTTGAATACATAGAATATATAATTTTATTAATATCTTTGGTAAAGTGATATAGTGGATAGCATTGAGAACAAAGGGAGAGCCTCATTCATTAAAGCTTTACTGTATTTCTTCCAGTTCTTTACATTCTGAGTTCAATCCCACTCTCGGGCTCAAAATTATTTTTTACTTTCGAGGATCATAAAACAAAGTACCAATCAAATACCGAATATCGATGTAATCGTCATCATCCCTCCTCTCAAATTTACTGACCTTTCGCCTAAACTAAACACAAGTATTAAAGTCAATATTTATACCATTATCATATATAGGAGTGTCTGTGTGGTAAGTAGGTTGCTTACCAACCACATGGTTCAGGGTTCAGTCTCACTGCGTGGCACCTTGGGCAAGTGTCTTCTACTATAGCCTCGGGCCGACCAATGCCTTGTGAGTGGATTTGGGGGACGGAAACTGAAAGAAGCCCGTCGTATATATGTATATGCATATATATATATATATATGTGTGTGTGTGTGTGTGTGTGTGTGTGTGTGTGTGTGTGTGTGCGTTTGTGTGTCTGTGTTTGACCCCCCAACATCGCTTGACAACCGATGCTGGTGTGTTTACGTCCTCGACTAAAGCCGCAGTCAAATGACTGAAACAAGTAAAAGATTAAAAGAGTAAAAAGTAAGGGGACAGTTGATGCGAAGTCCCACCTACTAGTTCGACCAACTAGTTTTCGAACTCAAGTCCATTTTGGGATAATCAAGTCACCAGCCGTATCTTAGGCTGCTTCTCTCACCTATCGTCTGGATCTCTTTCAAGATGCCGTTTTCTTGACGATGCTTGACGCTAATTTATAACACCCATCGTCTCAGTCTGCTTCCAATAAAACCCCTACATCCAACTTCTACAGGAAAGTGTCATGCAATCCAACCGGCATCTTTAGAATTTTCCAGTAGTGTTTCATAACGATCGTCTTTCCTAATCTTAGAGGTATCTGTTTTGTCGTCATATGAACTAGCTAATTGAACAAGGTGTACTATTTTACGTTCCTCACAATGTATTGTCATATCCGGCTTCTTCGTAGTCAGTGTTAGAAGGAGGCGTTCACACCAATGCATTGTACCAAATACTAATAATCAATATTATTCACATTACGTCGCCGAGCTGGCAGAATCGTTAGCACACCGGGCGAAATGCGTAGCCGTATTTCGTCTGCCGTTACGTTCTGAGTCCAAATTCCTCCGAGGTCGACTTTGCCTTTCATCCTTTCGGGGTCGGTTAAATAAGTACCAGTTACGCACTGGTCGATAAATTAAGCACCAGTTACGCACTGGGGTCGATATAATCGACTTCATCGGTTTGTCTGCCCTTGTTTGTCCTCTCTGTGTTTAGCCCCTTGTGGGTAGTAAAGAAATTGGTATTTCGTCTGCCGCTACGCTCTGAGTTCAAATTCCGCCGAGGTCGACTTTACCTTTTAGCCTTTCAGGGCCGATTAAATAAGTACCAGTTACGCACTGGGGTCGATATAATCGACTTAATCCGTTTGTCTGTCCTTGTTTGTCCCCTCTGTGTGTAGCCCCTTGTAGGCAGTAAAGAAATAAGAATCGTTAGCACGCTGGGCAAAATGCTTCGCGGCCTTTCGTCCGTTTTGCATGTTTAGTTCAAATTCCGTCGAGGTCGACTTTTCCTCTTTAATTATTTTGGAGTCGATAAAATAAGTATCTGTTGAGCCCTGGGATTGATATAATCAATTTTCCTCCTCCCCCAGCTTCACCTTGCGCCAAAATTTGAAAGCAGTATTAGTTACTTACTTTACATACAGCCAGGAGATTAGAAGAGCCGGACAAAATGTCTAGCAGTGTTTAGCTACAGATTTTTATGTACTAATTCAAATCCAGTTCCGGTCAACTTTTCCTTCCGTCATTTAGGTGTCTATAAAGAAAAGTATTAGTCAAGTACTGCGGTTCATTTAATCGACAAACCCTTTCTTGCAAATAAGTGACCATGTGGAGATCTTTAAAATCGATCATTTTCATTTCAACAACATAAAACCAATCGGAGTTATTTGAATCAGTTCCAAAATTTTGAATGGTACAAATAACGTCAATAACGTCAGAAAGGTGAAAGATGAAACATGAAAGGCAAACTTTGCAGGATTTGAATTCAGGAAGTCAAGAAGTGTCACGAAAAAAAAAAACAAGCATTTAACACAACCCTGCACTGTTTCAGTCATTCCATTGTTCTTATATCATCTATAATTATGATTCGTTGTATAGACGCCAATAACTTTATTGAAAGGAAAGGTGTGTGATTGGTTTCAACACTCTCCTTGATAGTTCTACTTATTTTATCGACATATGAGTAATAAAAGCCAAAAATTAATCACAGCATGGTGGAAACTCAGAACTGAACTGAAAAAAAAAGAAACCATGAAAATGATTCTATTAAATTATTCCAGCACTCTATTGTTTCGCGTATCTTCACATCCGTGCCAGGGCAACGTGCTAAATTTCACGTGGCCGTACTATTTATTCTTTTTATTCTTTTACTTGTTTCATTCATTAGACAGCGACCATGCTGGAGCACCGCCTTGAAGTATTTTTTGTCGAGTAATTCTTATTCTCTCGGTCTTTTACCGAACCGCTAACTTGCGAGGACGTAAACACACCAACACCGGTTGTCAAGCGATGATTGGGGACAAACACAGACACAAAGGCACACACACACACATAGATACACAGACATTCACACAAAACTATATATATATATGTGTGTATACACAATGGGTTTCTTTCAGTTTCCGTCTTCTACATCCACTTACAAGGCTTTGGTCGGAGCAATGTGGTTGGGAAACAAGCTTCTTACCCTAGTAATTCAAAGGATACATTAATATTGGCGCAGGCGTGACTGTGTGGTAAGAAGCTTGCTTCCTAACCACATGGTTCCCGGTTCAGTCCCACTGCGTGGCACTTTGGGCAAGTGACTTCTACTATAGCTCTGGGCAGACCAAATCGTTGTGAGTGGATTTGGTAGACGTAAACTGAAAGAAATCCGTCGTATATATATATATATATATATGCGTATGTGTGTCCCTCCACCATCGCTTGATAATCGATTTTAGAGTGTTTATGTCTCCGTAACTTAGCAGTTCGATAAAAGAGACCGCTAGAATAAGTACTAAGCTTACAAAGAATAAGACCTGGGGTCGATCTTGTCAACTAAAATCCCCTTTAATGCGGTGCACCAGCATGGCCGCAGTCAACTGATTGAAACAAGTAAAAGGATAAAAGAATAATTTAAGTTAAATTTTAAAAAGAACATCGTCAGAATACCTTTGACAATGAGATTTGGGCTGACATGATGTTCGACAGCAAGAACAAAAAATTTAAGATATTTAGGTGCATTGTGTTTGAATAAAAGATGGGATGGTTCCCAAATTGAACGTCTTTAATCAAAGGCCTACACGGTCAAGACTGATCCAGTGCTAAACAACAACAAGAACAACATAGAAATCAACAACGGTAACAGCAGCAGCTGCAGCAGCACAATCAACAGCAGCAGCAGCAGCAGTAGTAGTAGTAGTATAGTAGTAGTAGTAGTAGTAGTAGTATAGTAGTAGTAGTAGTAGTAGTAGTAGTAGTAGTAGTAGTAGTAGTAGTAGCAGCAGCAGCAGCAACAACAGCTAGAAAACTTTGTCTTAAATATGTAAAAACTCAAAAAAACACACACTATTATATGTTCTCTATCATCCTATTCTGAGATATATATCCCTTGTTGAAATATACTGATTATTTGTAATTATTTCATCCTGTATCAAAAAAAAGTTTTTGATAATAATAATAATAATAATAATAATAATAATAATAATAAGAAGAAGAAGAAGAATAAGAAGAAGAAGAAGAAGAAGAAGAAGAAGAAGAAGAAGAAGAAGAAGAAGAAGAAGAAGAAGAAGAAGAAGAAGAAGAAGAAGAAGAAGAAGAAGAAGATGATGATGATGATGATGATGATCTGAGGACAAAAAAATCTGATAACTTCTCATTTCTAATGTTTCATTTAACAGGATCGAAGGCAGGATGTAGAATTAATTATTTCCTTTCTATGTGTATATATGCCAGCCTGCAATTAACTGGGTTTTTTTTTGTTTGTTTTGTTTTGTTTTTATTTTTCACTTTTTTTTTATCACAAATTACTTTATGCTGTTATTGCATTATCACGCAAACCTTACACATCAGCCGACATATAGAAACGAAATAGCTCCTTATGTTGTTTACTCCGTTGAATGTAAAACCTCTTACAAAATATATCAGTCTATATATATGTAAGCAGATATATTGGTTCCAAATTTTGGCACAAGGCCAGCAATTTCGGAAGAGAGAGTAAGTCGATTGCATCGACCCAAATGATTGACTGGTACTTGTATAGACTCCGAAAGGATGAAATGATAAGTCGACTTTGACAGAATTTGAACTAAAAACGTTAAGAGGGACGAAATGTCGCTAAGAATTTCGTCCGGCCTGCTGACGATTTTCCCAGCTCGCCGCCTTGTTTCAAATATATTGACACAAGGTTTGAAATTTTGAGGGAGGATGCAAGTCTATTACATCGACCCCAGTACTCAACTGGTACTTATTTCATCGAATCCAACAGGATAAAAGGCCGAATTTTTAATAGCTGTGAGAATCTACACTATTTCTATAATAATTTATCATCTACCCATCGTACCTTGCTTCAAGTCACATTTGATAAAATTACTCAATCATATAGGATACCAATGTCAAGTTTTTGAATTAATAGTTTCCCTAAATAGTTAGCTGTGGTCTTGTTCATCTTGTTCTAATATTAAAAGTCAATAATTTATTCTTTAAAATGGTTTCTGTTTAAGCCACACTGTCATTGTATTAGCAGTCATTGCATTATCACATAAACCTTACACATTAGCCGACATATAGAAACAAAATAGCTCCTTATGTGCATATCATCGACCCTAGTATTTGACTGGTTCTTTATTTTATCGATCCTGGAAGAATGCAAAGCAGAGTTGTCCTCAGCGAGATTCGAACACAAAAATAACCAAAACAAACATAGTTTCCTTTAGGTTTCACCGAAAGATCGACAACGACCTCTACAACAATATTTTCTTCGGAATGGTTCTAAGTGTTTCAAAGGCACATGTCCGCCTGAGCAAATTCATAGTCTACGATGCTAGTTTATGAACTTCTACAAATGGACGGATCGTAATAGAATGCACGGCTCTTTGATGGGATTCCTGGCTTTTATTTGTTTTATTTTTATTTTTATTTTTTCTTATTTATGTTGTATTTTGTTACTGCTATTTTCTTCGTTACCTTAGCCCAACGGCAAATATAAAAGGCAAAGAAATGTGAGTGATCAAAGAGCTACCCGTTGAACCTCTCACCATTTCACCAATTCCGGAACAAAGCCATAAACCGTAACATCACTGGAACCATAACCATTGGTACAGAGATATCTAAAATGTAATCGAATGATAGAGTAAAGGTTATATAAATAATGTACAGTACCAGGACGAAATAATATATATCCCTCTCTTTGGCTATAAATATGAAAATATAAACGGACATGAGAGAGGTAATGAAAGGAAAAAAATGGGGAGAGGTAAAGGGGGAGATACAATGAAAAAGAGACTGAAAAAGAGAAAAGAGATTGTGAGAAAAGCAACAAAACAAGTAATTCACAAAGCCTCGACTGACTTTTAAGATTCGGTGAAGTAAAATGTTGATGACTTGGTCGTACATGTACGACGAAAGATATTCAAACTTAATAATATATATTCTTTTCTACTCTAGGCACAAGGCCCGAATTTTGGGGAGAAGGGGCCCGTCAATTAGAGCGACCCCAGTATGCAACTGGTACTTAATTTATCGACCCCGAAAGATGAAAGGCAAAGTCGATCTCGGCAGAATTTGAACTTAGAGTGTAAAGACTGATTAATAATACATATTATCACGAATCAATAATGAAAATGTAAAGGATCTTTACAGTGTGAAATTATATGATCCAAATAGAGAGCCTCAACATGGTTGCTCGGCCTGATATAGATATTAATCAAATCTCCTTCAAATCGCACCCCACTAATTTTTAAAACGGATGATTAATGATGCCATTTTCGAAGCTCGTGATTCTTGTTTCTCTCCAACAGTAATGAAAATATTTTCTGATCCCATCCATTTGATATTAGGAGATATAACAATGAATATTACACGATATCACTATAGAATAAGTCGATAATTTGAATGCATTTAGTGTGATATTTTTTATAGACTAACACAGTATAAAAAGTTAAACGTCTAGGTTCGATACACCAAGGATAAAAATCTGAGCTGGCCACGGCTGAAATGTTATTGCTGAAAACTTTGCTCAGTCAAGGCCGATATTTGTTTAAAGTTAATGGAAAGAAATGAAGCACAACCAGTAATTTTTGCAGGTTTTCCTGTGTTTGTACAATTTATGCGGTTAGTGCATAATTGGTAGATCCACAGATTCATGTTTCTAGAGAGGAAGAATTTGGTTGTATGCTTAGCATTGGATCTGTTAGTCTTTGGTATTAAATAACAACAATAACAACAGTAGATTTTTTTATCTGCTTCCTCCAGGAAGCAATATTTTTTACTCTCGACACCCTATCATCTACCAAATATGTGCAACTTTCAAATATTCGATTTGTTTTAAAGTTCTAATTTTGTATCTCATTAGAGTTTTAACTGGTTAAAAATAAACAAAAATCAATAATCAGTTGAAGTTCGTGCAATCAAACGTATTCACTTCTAAACTTGTCAATCTATGTAAAAATGGTAAAAAATAATACTTCTGTTAATGATATTTGATGAAATACGTTTTATGAGAAATGTTCCCTAATATCATCTGTAAATTTACGAGGGGCGTTCAATAAGTAATGCCTCAGACCCACTTCCCGTAGCAGTAGAGCAACGAAACTTGGCACATTTATTAGTCTTTTTCTACATAGGAACCACCCAGAGTTACGCATTTCTCCTATCGTTTGATGCAGCTCTGGAGACCGTTTTTGTAGAAGACCCCATCAATGGCAGAAGGGGCGCGACGAGATCTGCGAGCTGTTTCCACAGAGTTCCGACCATGTTTGAATTCACGATGCCATCGTTTTACAAGGTCATATGATGGGGCATCATCACCATAAGTTACTTTCATTTCATCAAAAGTCTTCCGTGGTGTGCGTCCTTTCAAATACAAAAACCGGATCACTGCTCGACACTCAACAGGCTCCATTTCACACTTGACTCAGTTCAAAC
>NC_043002.1:53361098-53408598 GCF_006345805.1 Octopus sinensis | reverse complement strand
TATATGTGTGTTGTATATATATATATATAATATATATATATATATATAAATATATTATATATAGATACATATTATATTACATACATATATACATATATACATATATATAATATATATCATATATATATAATATATATATATATACATATATGTACTGATAGAGTGAGAGAGGGGAGCTGATAGACAAAGTGAGAGAGAAAGGAAAAAAAGAGAGAGGAAATATTATATATATATATATATATATATATATATATATAGACACACAAAGTCAAGAGGTCTTTTTTGGTTGACGCCAGAAACACAAACGCAATGCAGATAAAGAGGAAATGAGACATGTATGCAGAGAGAGAGAGAGAAGAGAGGAAGAACCACTTAAGCGAAGAGAGTTTTTTTCGCTAAATATATTAAAAAATTAGAGAGAGAAAACGGGAGAGATATAGGGAAGCTGGGCGTAAAAATAGACCAGCGGAGAAGAACACCCTTAAGAACTACTCTCATCTCTACTAAAAGAAGCCATATGCAAAAACATATTTTGGGTAAAAACTATTAGTTCGTGAAGCGGAAAATAAGCTTAACTTTGGTTGCACCTAGTCAAGAAGTCTTTGACTTGATGCCAAAATCATAAAGTGCAGATAGATGGAGAGAACGAGAGAGAGGGGTTGAGAGACAAAGAGAGTGAGAAAGAGACAGAGAAAGGAAGAAAGAGACAAACAAAAACGAAATATCTATATATACACACACACACACACACACACACACACACATATATATATATATATATATATATATATATATATATATTATATATATATATATATATATACATATATACATAAATATATATATATACATATATACATAAATATATAATGTGTGTACATATACACATATGTGTGTGTCTATACACACACACACATATATACATACATACGTACGTATATATATATATATATATATATATATACATGGGTGTGTGTGTGTGTGTGTGTGTGTGTGTGTGTGTGTGTGTGTAGGAAAGAGGGTAACAAATGCATGTTTGTTAGAACTCATTTTCTTACGTCGTTCGGGTTCTGTAGAAATTTACGAAAAACAGTAAAAGTGCATTTTAAGAAAGAGAACAATTGTGAGATATATTCAGGAAAGTAGTTTCGAAAAACATAAAATACTAGAAAGTCCTTAAAAGCAATTCCAGACCTAAGTGCAAAGAGAAAAGCATAAGAAACAGAAGACTAGTTGTTAAGAAGGAACAATAACAAATGATAGAGTTTCATGGAGAAACGAATATGTTCAATGTGTCCGTGTATTTGTATTTTGAATCCAGTACAAAATCTAGTTCTTGTTGCAAATGTGTCGGTTGGGTGCCTCAGTTGGCACTGGGAGCAATGAGAGAAAGGCGCAAGCTTATACTAGGGTCTCCATGAAGATGATTAAGATATCAATTTTCGACGCAAGGTCAGAAAATTCGGGGGAGGAGAACAAATCGATTATATCGATCTCAGTGCTCAAGCTGATACTTATTTTATCGACTCCAAAAGCATGAAAGATAGACCCATGATGACGATAGATAGGGCAAATGACACAAGCCAGTGAGCACATCTCACTAGAGGCAAAAATTGATTTGTGTAAGGGCAACAGCTCTGCCTAGAAAGGAAGCGAAGTTACCGAAGCGTTGGTTATAATTCGAAACCAATATGACCTGAGACAGAATCGAGAACAATAGCAATGTCGTTGGTGGCCTGAGTTCCACAGAGAGCGAAGGGCTTCAGTAAGTATATATATTTTTTTTAAATCCCATTCAATGTACAAAACTGAAACATGACAAAAAGAAAGCAAACTCCATATATACTTTTAGTTCTATTTGTTTCAGTCATTAGACTGCGACCACGCTGAGGCACCGTCTTAAAAGAAAATTAGTCGAATGAATCAACCTCCATATTTTTACAAAATCCGGTACTTACTCTACCGGTTTCTTTTGCCCAAGAACTAAGTTACGGGACGTCAACACACCAACAGCAGTTGTCAAGCGGTTGGGGGACAAACACAGAGACAAAGACACACACCTATATATATATATATATATATATATATATATATACGACGGGCTTCCTTCAGTTTCTCTCTTCCAAATCTACTCATAAAGCTTTGGTCGGTCTGAGGCTATAGTAGAATAACACCTGCCCAAAGTGTCATGCAGTAGGACTGAACTCTGAACCATGTGGTTAGGAAATAATTTTCTTGCGATACAACCACGTCTGCACCTATATTCTTTTATTCTTCTACTGGTTTCAGTCATTTAACTGCAGCCATGCTGGAGCACCGCCTTAATATATGTCAACAATCCTTTCAAATGTCGTACTCTGTAAGCGAGTTTGTCTTTCGATAATTGATGATTTGAAAAGATGCATAACTGTACACATTGCAAACTCTCTTGATCTTGTACTGCGTTTAACCGAGAAGAGACATTTATGCAATAGTTTTGGAAAAATGCTACAAATCATAAACTGGACTTCAGAGTCATTTTTGCTTTGATCTTTGCCTTGCAAGTCATTGATAGAAAATGATCGATCTCAGTATGGAGTCGACTTCCATTGTACATATGCGTGTCTGTTTGGGTACATTTGCATCTAAGTATTTGTACACAAATCACTCCCCCACACTCAAACACACACACACACACACATACACACACACACACACACACACACACACACACACACACACACACACACATACAAACACATATAAATGCGCTGTCAAAATAATCACACATCAAGCTATTTCATCTATTTTGTTCTATGTATATTAATTCTATCTACGTTATTCAAATTTCCTACGAATGTTTGATATTGATCAAAAACTGTGGAAATCTATGCTATGTTTACAGATATAGATATTTTTCACCAGAGAAGTTCCACTTTTCATGCACACTTCACCTCTACATCAGACTTTGAAAAAAATTCATCTTAAGTTTGTTAACAATATAATTGAACATTGGCTGTACCGATGAGTTATGAAAACGTCTATACATAAAAGGAAATGGGAAATAGTAATTTAGAATGTTTAACTTAACTAGATTTAATCGTTGTCCTATACTTTACGTTGAAGATCAATGTAAGGGAGAAATATTCTTTTCGTAAATATATAGGCACAGGCGTGGCTGTGTGGTAAAATGCTTGCTTCTCAACCACATTGTTCCGGGTTCAGTCCCACTATGTGGCACCTTCAGCATAAGCTTTCTACTATAGCCTCGGGCCGTCCAAAGCCTTGTGAGTGGATGTGGCAGAGGTAAACTGAAAACCCGTCATATATATATATATGTGTGTGTGTGTGTGTGTGTACTTATGTGTTTATTTTTTTTATGTCTGTATTTGCCCCCCTCCATTGCTTGACAACCGATTTTGGTGTGTTTACGTCCCCGTAACTTAGCGCTTCGGCTAAAGAGACTGATAGAATTAGTACTAGAATTATTAAGAATAAGTTCTGGGGTCGATTTCTTCAACTAAAAGCCCTTTAAGACAGTGTTCCAGTATAGCCACAGTCAAATGACTGAAGCGAATATAAGAATAAAAGAATATAGCTTACAAAGAAGAGCGTGGTATTTTGCTTGAAGTATTGTAGAACAAAAGTATAATAATAAATGAGATGAGAAATGAGGGAAGCTTCTAAATGTGAAGAAAGTTTTTAAATCTTTTACATTTCGGGCGCAAATGCCTATCTTCGGGCACAAAGGCATCTCTTCAGGTGCAAAGGCCTATCTACGTAGCTCCTGCGAAAATGGCAGGATCTACGTACACACATATTTCTTTGACTGTATCTTTCTGATAGGCTCTTGCGAATGAACGATAAATTTTTTTAAAAAGCTTTCACTTTTCATTTATACGTAGATTACTAAACGTTAACTGGATCCGAACATTTACCCTGTACTACAATCTTAAAGTAGAAGAAAGAAAAGACAAGTAAGCTATTTTCTGATTTAAATAGCAAGACACGGGAAATTTCACCTCAAATGAACAATACAAAATAAATACGATAAAATAAGTACCTGTTGGAAATAATTCTGGGGTTGATATGCTCGAATTAATTCTTTGGAGAATGTGCAATAATACGGCCGTAGTCCAATGAGAGAAAGCAGCCAACGAACATATATATATAAATTACATTAATAAGAGAAGTCACTGGAAATTCCAATAAAAAGATGTTTCCGACATGATAATGAAAAAAACATTGCTGTAGATCAGTTATATTACATAAAAAATGGGTAAAACTTGCGTTATCAGTAATGTGTGTGAGTGAGTGTGTTTAAAAATGCATCAATTCGCTCTTCCTTAAATTTTTCTATCTATCTTACACGAATGTAACTTATGTATGTGTTATGTAATGGATTCTCTAATGACATTTATCCCTTAAACAATGCTTTAACTTTTTATTTGTTTCTCTTACTTATAATGTTTCTCTTCAAATCAGTATTTTTTTCTGTTTTTCCGTCAGTCAAATCGCTTTTACAAGATATCACCTGAAATAGATAACGGACCATTGTTAATCATATGTCACACAATGCACATGTTTCATGTAATCCCGTTATCTATCACTTCGTCTTCCTGCTAACTTATTTCGTTACAAGTAATTTATCTACAGCCACTATGTTCTACTGAAGCGCTTCGTCTCCAGTGGTACTGTATCGCCTCTTTCTTCTAAAAGGTAACGAGGCGGTTTAGATAATCATTCATTTATTCCACCATCCATCACTCCGTTCATAATTATTTATTTCTATTCTGTATTTTTTAAAAATTCTTCTTTAATTTATTTCTATTCTATATTTGTAACCCTTCTCTTATTTCTTAGTTTCTTCTTTTTCTTTATTCCAGGAACAAACATCGTAGAGCGGTAAATTTCCCACAGGATTTTGTATTAATAATAAAGATTTCTAATTTTTAATAAATATTATTCCTGAATTAAAATGAAGGTCAGAAATTTTGAAGGCAGGAGTTTATTCGATACGATCGCTCCCAGAACTTGATTGAGAATTAATTTTATTATCCTTGGAAAGAAAAGATGACCCCTGGCTGGATTTGAATTCAGAATACAAAGAGTTGAAATATATACCGCAAAGCATTTTCCGACGCTTTAACTATTCTACTAGCTCGCCGCCAGGAAATTTGAGGTGTAAGAAAGTCGATTTGAAAAGCAAAGTCGATCTAGGTGGAATTTGAACTCAGAACGTAAAGACGGACGAAATGCCGCTAAGCACTTTTGTCCGTCACCGAAACGAGTCTGCCAGCTCACTGCCTGTTTATCAATTATAATGTTAATTTACCTGTGAAATACAACCATTATACAATTATACTATTTTCTTTTCCTTAAAATCATGTTTCTATATGGATATATAAGAAACAATTATTTGTTGCTGTTATTGTTGCTGTTGTTTTTGTTCTTATTATTTTATCCACTGATCTACGGAGACATCAAATTGAATATCCATTTACATCGATACTCCGTATTAGCCCTCTCCTGACGTATAGAATTTTGAAACTGCTAATATATTTTGTTTCTGTTCGCTTCTATGATATAAATCATGTCAACTAGGACAGTGTGATTTACGTTAGGAGATATTGTCGACACACTGCAAACTGATGCGACGTAAAATTTTCATGTATTAATTTACATTTGATGTCGACTGCCATTTGTATTCCGATAGGTGACAGAGGAGCAAAAACAGCAGTGAGCCGGACGAAATACCTACCATGTCATAGCATTCAGTGACATCTTTTTATATTCTGAGTTCAGTACCACCTACATCAATTTTGCCTTACTTTTTCAAAAAATGCTAAAATAATGTCAGAATCGATATAATTGAATAAACTACTGAGTGTTGTAACCCCGGTATGAATCGAAATGGATAACCACTAGTACCATTAGACGTATGAAAATTATATTAATGTGCTTGATAAAAGTGTAAAGTGTTCGAGTTTAGAACAATTCGGCAAATATAAATGGCGGTGCGTTTGAGTAACGTAATTGTTCTTAAAATAAAGATGTGCATTAGATATTATTATTACATAAGCAAATTACCTTGAGGTAAGTCATATGTTTTGAGCTCCCGAAATTGTTTGATTTTTGTTGTCACGAGTTGTTGAACTTTTGTTTTTATTGTTCGATTCGTGTTATAAGTCAGCTTCCCTCCTAGGGCGCTATTTTTTGTTTAAAAAAAGCCTTTTGGGGGGGTTAAATACGCCAATTACATCGAAGTTCTACGAAAATTTTACCAAAATTAATGGTGACCGACCGAGGGAATGAGGACGGGAGGTTGAACAACCAGCTCAACGAAGACTTCGCCGCCCTCACCACCACTATTGTTCCCATACAGGAAAAAGAAGAAAAGAAGGTAGAGGAGAAGAAAGAAGAAAAGAAACAAGATATTAAAAATGAAGAGAAGACAATAGAGATTTCTTCGCACGCAAACGAAGCAGGTCGAAGCAGGTTCGCTTCAGCCTGCAACCGCTTGGAAAATATCAAATTAAATAATGAACTGTTGGAGAAGGTGAAGGGTCTCTTGAAGAAGTAGGAGGAATTATCACTCTACACACTCCCATTGAGATCGAGCAAGAGATCTAGAAGAGGACAATAACATACAAAGTGATAAATCTAAAAACAAAATAAAAGTGGAGAAAGCGACTGAAGCACTCACAGAAAAATGTCTTCGACCCATTTGGTATAATAGGACTTACGTTAGCAGAGGGAGACTGGACCATCCCAATATGCCAACGTAGACTTTGCCAAACCACAACGGATCGTCCAGATCATACTTAGGATTTTCTGCAGAGTATTAGAGAGGGATAGCATAAGGTGTCAAATAGTCGGCTACACAGATAGGTTACATAGACAGTGACCCGGTTACTGGAAGCTGAAGGCGTCGTTCCCGGCACGCAAAGCTTAGTGCAGCATGCGTTTGCTAATCTTGGGAAAGTTTCATCCACCTTCTCTCTTGAGACTCGTTCTGATGTGCTGCAGCATGCATTTGCTGATCTTGAGAAAGTATCTCTCCCTTCTATCTTGAGACTCTCGCCTTCAGTTTTCGACAGTCCTCCTTGTTTCTGGAGAGATTAAGTCGTTTATTTGGTGGCATATTTTTTTCAATATTGTAAACAAAATATAATTAACATAGAAAAAATTATACATTAACATCTATTTTTGTAAGCAGTTGTATGAACGTAGTTTGTCTTTATTTTTGTATGCAGTATAAATCAAATATGATAGAAATAAGGTGATCTTAGAGCTATCACAGAATTAAAAGTGAAAGAACGAAAGTGAAATAATATTATTGCCTTATCACATTAGAATTAAGTGAAAGAATAAAAGTGAAACAATATTATAACACATTACAATATAGATCTTCTTTCATTTTGACACGTAATACCGAACCAGTACCAATGTTATATTATTTTAATCCAAATGAAAAGAAAAGATACATGTTGACACTCACGGGATCTGATTGTAAAATTTGATTTGATTTGGTCGAGCCGTTTGAGAATGCATAAAGAACAAATAATTTTAGAGATTATTATTATTATTATTATTATTATTATTATTATTATTATTATTATCATTATTGTTGTTGTTGTTGTTGTTGCTGTTCTTCTGGTTTTTGTTCTTGTTCTTGTTCTTCTTCTTGTTCTTCTTCTTCTTCTTCTTATTATCATTATTATTATTATTATTATTATTATTATTATTATTATTATTATTATATTCAAGCCCTCACTCTTCTCAATACAGAGTTGAAGATTTAGGCCAGGACTATTCACGATAACGTCCATCTTATGCGCTACACCATAGAGAGGATGGGTAAGGAAGCTGGCATGGGTGGGGCTCTGATCAATTTAGATCAATCTAAATCCTTTAATAGGGTCGACCATCAATACTTGGCGGCTGTCCTCAAGACAGCCGGTTTCGGTTGAGTTTTCCGGAGTTGGATCACTGCTTTGTACAGTGGCATCTCCACGGTTGTTCGGGTGAATGGTCACCTGCTGGAGCCATTCAGCATCTTGCGTTCGGTCCATCAAGGGTGCCCTCTTTCCTCCCTTCTGTATGTACTGACTCTTGAGCCATTATTGTGGAAGCTGGAAGTTTTGAGGGGTGTCCTGCGTGATCTAGGTTGGTCGGGTGGGGCAGGGAATTTTTATTTGTCTAGTGGTTGTGGCGAAGATGTAGTAAGTGGACCCGTTTGAAAGTTCTAAATACAGGCACTTACCTCTTTGGCCAAGCCCTCATCAACTTTTTCAAGTTTCACTTGAAAATGAAGTTGAGGGTGGAGAAAGAAGTGTTGCCTTGTGAGGCATTGGCTATAATGGATCTATTTCTTTATTTTTTTTCTGTGGCTCCTCTCTTCTGAGTTCAAAATCCCATTACGGCTAACTTTATCTTTCATCTCCCGAAGATTGATACAAAAAAGTACTAACCAAATGCTGTGGTCGATATAACCGGTTTTCCCTCCCCAAAAATTTCAAGCCCTGGGTTTGCCTCAGTGGAAGTTATTTAGTTTCATTGCTTCGCGTTTTTAGTGTTTATATTCTGTCGGCCTGAAACTTAGCATTTTATCTTCTCAGGGTCAGGTCACGTTTGGGGGCATGCGCTGTTGCAACGCGTAACTGCATCTATCGTTTGTCGGACTCTGCTCGAGTTGTCCCGAGCAACCATCCGAGTGCTTTCCCAGTCAGTTCTCATTTTCGAGAAATATTTCCTTATCTGCCGTGACCATGAAGTATGTGGCCGACCAACACGAACCGTCAACCCAGCTGGATCCTGAGATAAATTAGAATATGAGCCAAGTGCTGGAGTTGATCAAATCGACTAACTTTTCCCATGAAATTTTTTGTCGTGTGACAATGTTAGAAATCAATTATGTTTTGTGTTTTATTTCATTCTTGTCTATCAAGCCGCAAATTTCCATTTTTTAAACAGGAAAAGTATAGTAGATAGAATTGCTGCCGTTCTATCTTTCATTTCAAAATATCTGATTTTTTAAAAGAAAGTAGAGAACAAAAATAAATATAATGGATTAATGAACAGCTTATTTAAGTAATTAATTTATTAATTAATGCGATGTGATTATGGGTGGCAAGGGGCGATATATCGGATATAATTGGAAACAGACGGTAGTTAAATAATTGCAAACATATGTCAATTATTTAACAGTTATTAATTACTTTGTGTCACAGGGTCAATGGTTTTTACTGTAAAGAGATATAGTCATGATTAGTATATTATTACTAATTAATTTATCTACTACAAGGAAATTAAAGGTGAAGTCAATTATACAAATAATACATTTATAACAGCGTCTAACGCGAATAATTGGTTAAATCGTTTTCGGTAATTCTCCCTTGTCTCTGCGTTTGATTCCAACGAAAATCAACTTTGCTGTTCATCCTTCGGTGGAAAACAGATATAGTACCAGTCCAGATCGGTGGATTTACAAAATTTCTAGACTGTGCGACGAGGTGCTTTGTGCTATGACTTCCGGATTTGTAACTCGAGTTCAAATTTCGCCTAGGCTGAGATAATCAGAACTAATCATCTGATTACAAGAACACACTGTCCACCTGGTAATTGGCTAGCGTAGATAGATCAGATAAGCCAGAAACGGCATGCTGAGGTTTTATCCAATGATAAATTGATAACGAGAGAATGAAATAAATATCTAGTATCTTACATCTTGTTATTTGGCCCACTTGAGGAATAACATTTACCAGATGGTTACCGTTCAAATCATGAAAGATTATTTGTAAATATCTGAGAGTAAGGAACTACTGGAGATAAAGAAATGTAGCAAAATGAATAATGAACCTTTCAGTTTCAAATATGGATTTTGGTTCAAAATTATAATTTTGTTGTAATAGACAGGCCGCTGATCAGCTCTGATTTCAGTAAACTTATGTTCAAAGACTTTCCAGCCCAAACTATGCTTTCCTTCTGTATATCATAACCTGTTTTGTCTTATGTGTATTTCTTCAATTAAAGGTGTTGAGTGGGATTTGTCGAAGATTTAGTGGCTTATTTTAGCGCTCCAAAATTATGAGTGTATGGTGTGGAAACACCGTAAGATAATACACTATTGAAAAAATGCAGAGATTGATATTTTACCTTCTAATATTTTGACAACGATATTTTAGAACAATTAGAAGACGGCGAGCTCGCAGAATCGTTAGCACGTCTAGCGATATGCTTGGCAGCATTTAGTCCGTCTTTAAGTCTTGAGTTTAAATTCCTCCAAGTTCAGCCTTGCCTTTCATCCTTTCGGAGTCGATCAAATAAGTACTAGCTGTGCACTGGGATCGATGTAATCGACTTGCCCGTTCCCCAAAATTACTCATCAAAATTTGAAACCAATATTTTAGAACAACAATAATAATAATAATAATAATAATAATTTTTTCTAACTTTGAGACCAACAACTTTGAGAGGAAGGTCAAGTTGATTACATAGACCCTAGTGCCGAACTGGTACTTTATTTTCTCGACCTGCAACCCCGTAAGGAGGAAAGACAATACTTATTTCTACGACATTTGGACTCAGAACGTAAAGAGATGGAAGAAATGCTTCTAAGCAATTTTTTCTGACTCGAACACTTATAACAATAATGATTTCAAATTTTGGCACAAGGGCAGCAATTTCGGGAAAGGGGACTAGTCGATTACATCGACCCCATTGTTTAACTGGTACTTATCTTATCGACCTTGAAAGGACGAAGGGCAAACTCGACCTCGGTGGTATTGGAACTCAGAACGTACAAATAGACGGAATGTCCGAAACATTTTGCCCGGCGTGCTAGCGATTCTGCCGGCTGGCCGCCTTGATACTTATGATAATAATCCTTGGTACAATAGGCACAAGGCCTGAAATTTGTTGGGAGGGGACTAATCGATTACATCGACCCCAGTGTTCCACAAGTACTTAATTCATCGACCCCTTAGCTGAATTTAAACTCAGAACGTAGCGACGGGTGAAATACTCATTTCATTACTTCCCACAAAGGGCTAAACACAGAGAGGACAAACAAGGACAAACAAACGGATTAAGTCGATTATATCTACCCCAGTGCGTAACTGGTACTTAATTAATCGACCCCGAAAGGATGAAAGGCAAAGTCGACCCAGGCGGAATTTGAACTCAGTACGTAGCGGCAGACGAAATACCGCAACGGCGTCCTAACGTTTCTGCCAGCTCGCCGCCTTATAATAATAATAAAATATGTTTCGAACTAGAGATACAGCGATTTAAGTCTACGTTCAGGACAAAAATTACAGTTTATTCCTTTATTGTTTTGTCCTGAGTCAGCCCTGCATGAACAAGTAGCCCTGTGGTCAAGGTTATTTCCTTTGTTATGATTGTCCTCTATCTTTTACATTGAAACACACTGTACTTGGGATAAAAGTATACTATTTGTCCATCCTTGTGAAAAAGATGTTTAAGGCATAAGAAACTTCTTCTCAAACATATGGTTCCGGGTTCAGTCCCATTCTGTAGCACTTTGGGCAAGTGTCTTCTACTACAGCCTCTGGCCGACCACAGCTTTGTGAGTAGATTTGTTAGGCGGAAATTAAGAGGGGCCCGTCGCACGTGTGTGTGTGTGTGTGTGTGTGTGTGTGTGTGTGTTGTGTGTTTGTCCCTCACCACCGCTTGACAAAAGATGTTGGTATGTTTACGTCCCGGTAACTTAGCCGTTCGGCCAAAGAGTTCGATAGGATAAGTACCAGGCTTTTAGAAAAAAGTACTTGTGTCGATTCATTCTACTAAAATTTCTTCAAGGTGGTGCCCCAGCATGGGCGCGATTTAATGACATAGACAAGTATAAAATAAAAGTCAGTCGACCCGGTAGAAGTTTGTTTTCTCTTTGGCTTGAAAGGTAACATCAATGGCAAAAATAACCGAACCACTCATGAAAAACGAAAACAGCAAAAGATATGACAGTAATACGAAAAGAAACAAATAACAAAACGACAGGTTGCTGTTCTCCATTAAACCGATCCCAATTCCAGACCGGCATATTCTTGTCTCGACCTCCAGCAAGATTCAAAGCAAAGTTGACGGCGGTGTTGTTCGAAATCAGAACGTAACGAAACAGAAAGATAATACTATAAGGTATTTTGCTCGAAAATCTAAAAGAGTCCATGAAAACGGATGGATTGATGAAAGAATCATAATTTAAGACGTACTTTATATATAGGATTCATTTTCAAAAAGATATGAAGATTTTATGAAAATGCTACTGATTAAATACATTACAATCTATCTATATGTAATAGATACAAGCACATTTTAATAGTTTACGAATCCTCCTATAACACTAATTCAAATAAAACCATTTAAAAGAGAAATCTTTTCATTCACTCGAATCTATCTATTCAAATATATTCAAGATATATGTCTTTGAAGTATAATCGAACAATTTATAACCGTATGTTCATAAAACTGATAACATACGGACAGTCTACAAAACATCTATCATCGACAGTTTCTGATGTATTTCAAAAGTTTATGTCTTTTATATTATACGTATACAAAATAGAACGGTATTTATTCATTAAATTATCTATTCTAGCCGCAGTTGGCGAATATAAATGTCACTGATTCAAGTTTTTAGCGGGCCAATGATTGGTGCGTTGCATATTGACCGTGGGAGTGGCAATTAAACGCCTGTTTAACAAAATAATGAAGTAACTTCCTCCTGAAAGCTTTGGCTTTTAGAATTCAGCTTTCTCCACAACGTTTTCATCTTTCATCGCTCTCTCTCTCTCTCTCTATATATATATATATATATATATATATATAGGTTTGGTAAAAGGAAACACAAAAGATGGAACCTAACTCACGAATATACATAAACACTTTTACTAATTTCAATCCGCAGAAAGTTAGAAAATTAACATAAGAGCTGAGAAATTTATCGTTGGGCCATGTTACACACACGCACGCACGCACACACACACACACACACACACACCACACACACACACACACACACACACACACACACACACACACACACACATACATATATTTATATATTTACACACACAAAACCAAATATGGTTGTCAACCTGTGCGTATGCAAGGTTGGGCTGGAAAGCTCATAGCCTTGGTATGGATGAGTGATACAAGAGCTGTGAAATCTTGCATCCATTCGTTTCACCTCTTTTCTTTTTTTATTAATACCTGCATCGTTTATTATCAGGTAAACTGATATCTGACCTTTTAAAGAAAGCTTCAAAAGTAACAAGTAGCGACGTTTCTTGAAAAATCAACAAAATTTGGCATCGTTTTGTTATCAAGTACCTCAAGGAAAACGGTTTAGATAACATTCATGCTGATATGGTTACTAAATTAGGGGATGGCGCTGTAGATTATCAACAGTGTAAAAGTGGGCAGCTGAATTTAGGAGGAGAACAGAGAGTCTTGAAGATGACCCAATGTCTGGTCGTTTGGCAACTGCGGCCACCGAGGAAAATGTTGATCGCTTTCATTACACGCTGAAAGATAACAGGTGATTAGCTATAAAGGAAATAGCCAACGCTGTTAGCATATCACGTGAAGAGAGCTGACAATATTTAGCATGACGAAGTTTTCTGCTCGGTAGATCCACGTCTTCTGACACCTAATCAAAAGTTCACCAGGCTGAGAACATCTCGGGGAAATCTGACAATGTTTCAGGTAGATCCAGCTGTTTTTATTGAACGTTTCGTAACTTAGGATGGGTGTTGGGTTCATCAATTTGAGCCAGAGGCAAATAGAAAAGCCATGCAGTGGAAATACACTTCACTTGTTTTAATGAAGGCCAATATCGTTTCATTTGCTGGGGTGATGGCCTTAATATTTTGGGATACAAAAGGTTTGCTCTTATTTCCTGCCTTCAAAAAGGGTCACTCAGTCAATGGAGTGTACCATGTCAACTTGTTGAGATTGTTACGAAAGGCTATCAACATCAAACTTTCAGGAAAACTGAGGAAAGTGGTCTTTTGTTTCATCAGGATATTGCTCCAGTACACAATTCCTTGGTTTCAATGACTGCTGTGTGTAACCGTGACTTTGAACTGGTCATCAACCTACTTTCTTATCTGATTTGGTCCCATCTGAATAACATCATTTCCCCAACATGAAAAATCACTTGGCTAAGAACCAGTATCGCAATGATGATGATGTCATATCTGCTATTGATGACTTCTTTGAATAACAGGATGAAAACATCTTCACCAATGATGTGTGTGTGAGTGTGTAATATATAAAACCTTGATATTTAAGCATATTTAAACACACAGCTGACATATAAGCTTTATAACTATCTCTTTCTTAAGCACACATATATTTATCCGCTTTTAATAACACACACACACACACACACACACACACACACACACACACACACACACACACGCACACACATTAACTCTCTTTCATTCTCAGACATAATCTCTCAATTTCTCTTTCTCTCTCTCTCCTTCTTTCTCCTTCTTTCTATCCCTGATTCTCTCTTTCTCTCTTAATCTCTTTCTTTCTGTAAACCCAGCCTCGTAAGAAACAAAATGTCTGCTTCCAGCCTCACTTCAACCATAATTGACGACTACTCCTTAATAGTGTTTAAAAATTGGAGAATATTGATTCTGAAAAGTCCATTACAGCTGACTACTCTAATATGGAAATCACTTGGAATGAGTAAGAACCGTACTTTCAGTCATTAGACAATAATAATTGCCCGACAATTTCTGATAACACCATTGGAATTCTGGCCCAAATTGAATTTTGATTAGGCATGTTTTAGAAACGGACTCTTATAGTATAATTGGAGTCATTTCTGCTAACAAGAGAACGACGAACGAAAGCTCTTGGACTGTTACTCACTAATTCCCTACTGCTGATTGAATTATAGAAAATTTCTTTTAATCTACTCAGTTGTAGGTGGTTCAGGAGGCATTGAGAAGACGTTAATTTGAAATACGCATAATACGTCCATATTGGACCAATGAATTGCTTTATAATGAAATACTTAATTATGGTGGGTAGGAATATACATACTTGTATGTATATATTTATATATGTAAATACATACCTACCTACATACATACATATATATACATTGTCACATGTGTATATATATATATATATATATATATATATAGAGAGAGAGAGAGAGAGGAGAGAGAGAGAGATAGATAAATAGATAGATAGATAGATAGATAGATAGATAGATAGATAGATAGATAGATAGATAGATAGATAGATAGATAGATAGATAGATAGATAGATAGATAGATAGATAGATAGATAGATAGATATGTATGTATGTCCATACACACACACATATATGTGTATATATATATATGTGTGTGTGTGTGTGTGTGTGTGTGTGTGTACCTATAGGCACAATGCCCGAAATTTGGGGAGGAGGGGCCAGTCGATTAGATCGACCCCAGTACGCAACTGGTACTTAATTTAGTGATCCCGAAAAAATGAAAGGGAAAGTCGACCTCGGCGACATATACACAGATATATACAGATATATATGATATACACAGATATACATGCATTTCCCAAATAACTTTGCACTCTTTTTTAAAAGCTTAGAAGAAGCTATTAGCTGAATGCACAGCGTTTTTATAGCAGAAACAGTTATAAGCTTATGACGTTCATTGAATAATTTCTTGTTCCCTTTTCATTTATTCAATTTTATATGTGTGTGTGTGTGTGTGAGTGTGTGAGCGTGATGTAGGGCGTGTATGCGATGTGTTGACACAGGTGTTCATAATGTAAGTGTACGGGTGCTTGTAGCGGCATGAATGCAATGTATCTGAAATATACTGAAATACTCCATGTAAGATAAGTCATACTAATATAGAACAATATGAATAAATTATACTTTTCAAGATTATTATTGTTTTAACTGGTTAATTCAGAAGAGCAAGGGTAGTGCCCATGACATTTTATAGGGCCCCCAAATTTGTGAGAGGAAGATATTCTTTAGACGGAAGATCCAGCGTTAATGCATGCAACAGAATGTACTTCCCTACGAAATCGCAATGACTAGGCAGCGGGGTTAAATCGAGTGGCGAATTAACTCAACCAACTACAGCTCATCTTTTGCCTCCGCTCGTCTCTCTAGATCAGCCATGGTCAACATGAGGCCAGTAGGATTGCCTGAAAGACATGCCTAGCGAAAAATTATCTTCACTTTTTTTAGTAGTGTTCACTCACCTTCTGAGCTATGTCTCGTAAAAACCGTGCCCATGCTGACTCTTTAATGTATGTCTCTTTAATGTTTCAGACAATGGTCGAACATATAAACGTTCTTTTGTAAAGTTTGTTTCTTAAATTTTAACAAAAGAGATATATTAACTGTAGCCGTGGGAAGTCAAGTTTAATCTCTTGTAGAAAATTATGAAAGTTCCAAACGTTTCTTGGAAATAGTATATGGCAAATTGAAATGTTGTTTACGTAAATTCTGAAAATACGAAGATGGAACACGCTATTATATATATATAATCCAGATACAATATTAGCATGTTTTTTTTCTTGTATAGTCTGTGAGAGATTGTGTGATTGTAAACATAAACAGAAACTTGGATAATGCAGTTTTCGTAAAATAGAATTTTATTAACTCTCTATACATCGTAGATATAAGAATATAATACGATATATTGTATAATATAATATAATATAATATAATATAATATATGATAATTTATATTATATGAATTGTTCTTTGGTAAGGATATATAGAAAAATAAAGGTTCATATCAAACTGCCTGACAATCACCTTGAGATTTATATTGATATATATACATACGAAGGTTGGTTGACAAGTTCATAGGCTGACCAAGATACTCTCATGAAATTTGACGAAACGAGATTTATTTTTCAATAAAGTCCAAGTTATGGTCCACATACTTCTTCCATCGCTGTTGCTGTGCTTTGATCCCTTTGATCAAGAAGCTTTCACCCTTTTGGTCAAAGAAGTCATCAACAGCAGATATGACTCCACCTTCACTGCGATAGAGATTCCCAGCCAAGTGGGTTCTTTTAGGTTGGGCAAAAAGATGATAGTCAGATGGGCCAAATCAGGAGAATTGATGGGATGGAGACGATCAACACGTTCAAAGCCACTGTCATGTACAGCAGCCATTGAAAGCATAGACGTGTGTGCTGGAGCGTTGTCCTGATGAAGCAAAACCAATTTCGTTAGTTTTCCTGTGTGTTTGGTCTTGATAACCTTTTGTAACGGCTTCTGCAACTTGCTATGCTACTTTCAATTGAAGTTGGGGCTATTTTGAAGATAGATAATAAACACAATTCGATTTGCATACCAAAACAAATGAGACCATCATCTTCCCTGTGGGTGAAACGATCTTGGCCTTCTTCGGAGCAGATGAGGAGGCGTTTTCCCCACTGCATCGAGTCTCTCTTTGTATCTGACTCAAACTGTTGAAGCCAACATCCATCTTGAGTTAGGAAATGATCAAGGAAACCAGTTGGATCTGCCTGAAACAATGTCAGATTTTCTCGTGATGCGCTCAGCCTGGTATAGTATCCACCGAGCAGAAACCGTCGTCATGCCAATTTCATTATGCAAAATAAGAACAACTCTCTCGTAATACATACACAGCATCGAGTGGTGAATTAACTCAACCAATCACAGCTCACCTTTTGTCTCCGCTCGTCTCTCTAGATCGGCCATAGTCAACATGAGGCAAGCTTTATAATCAATCGGCTGTCATCCATCAGCATGTGATGAAGGCGATCAATGTTTTCCTCGGTGGTGGCAGTTGTAGGGCGCCCAGACCTTGGATCATCTTCAAGACTTTCCGTTCCCCTCCTAAATTCAACTGCCCCTGTATAGTTGATAGAACTGGAGCGTCATCCTCTAATGTAGCTACCATGTTCGTATGCATGTCGTTGGGGTCTAAACACTCACTGGTAGTGAGTCATCCTTCAGCTTCTGTTAAACTATGTCTCTAGGAGAAGGTCACACTGATGCAAAACCAGATATGCAGCGAATGGCATTGGGCATTTTATGGATCTTTCGTTTGTGTTAGAGATCATGGTGCTCCCACATCCCCGAGCCTGCGACTCATACTGGCACCGGACATCTTGTTCTGGCTTGTCTCTAGATAATGTCACTAAAGTGGAGAGGGTCTATGAGGTGTAGTGCAAGTCTTATTGGACCTAAAACTCTGCACAGGCATTGCTGACCTCTGTTCGATATGTGCTACTTTTTTTCCTGTATATATTTATTTTATTTTCAGTATACATGTATCTTTATTTTTAGCATATATTACATGTTTATTTATTTATTTATTTTTAATATATATTCATTTTATTTTTATTCGGAACACCTGCGACGTTGGTGGAGCATGCCGACCTGATGTAGTCAGCGATCTGCACGTAGGCAGCCTATGCTAGATATAAAGTCATTTTCTTGTCGCCCTAGACAGCGGTAGGATTTGGTTGCTGCATGGGATTCTGGGAAGCTCCATTTGGAGAAGGCACTGCTAACTCGGAAGCCGGAGAGGTTCTAGAAAAGGTGAACCAAAAATTGCCTATCTTTCTATATCTGGTCTGCTTAGCGCGACTGACGGATGTCCAACATGCGCTCGAAAAACAAAGAGACTTTTATTTATAAAATCTGGATGGAACTTGAACATTTCATGTTGTATGTATATATATATATATATATATATATATATATATATATATATATATGCAGGAACATATCATGTATACAAGAAGAAATACGAGTCACTAGAAATAAAGAAAGAAAGAGCAGTAGGTTCGTATTTAAAAATACGAGTAGTTGAATTCATCGATTGATGTGAAGTTGAAGATAACAAAATCTTCGATTTCTAAAGAACTTCTCCGATATTGAATCTTTAAAATGCTTTCCTAATAACTCCCTCAATGGACGTGAATATCTGTTATAGAAAGCAAATCGTAGGATTAGCGAAACGGAACATGATATGAAAGCCGAAAGCAACTTAATATAAAGTACTTTAGATAATTACTTTGGATTAATGTAAGAAGTCACTTAAAGAAATCCGAGAACTGGTCAACACGATTCAGTAATGGGCAAATATTGGTCATTAGTAAAATGACCTTATTTGATTGAGTTCAACTAAGTGAATGTGCTTTATAAGTGTTTTTAAAGATTTAATGCTTTTTATATTTGAAAATAAAAGAGTAGGATTCTTAACTGTAACACAAGAAATAGGTCTTGCGTTGCTTTCTTTCTTTCTCTTTTTGGCTTAGAGGAGGAGGAGGAGATGATGGTAGTTTTGGTGGTGGTGGATTAGCAGCAGCAGCTGCATTAGTGTCTCTGTCTCTGAAGGAGGAAATGTAGACTTATTCCGACACAAGACACTGGATCCCAGTGAATGGATTTTATTAAGCCCTTAATAATTTCCCGTTTTATTTTAAACCTAAAATACACAGGATGGATGAGCAATTAATAGATTCATTTGTGTGTATGTGTGTGTGTGTGTATACACATGTCTGTGCGTGTAAGTGTATGTATGCATAAGCATCTACATAGATTACACACATGCAAACAAAAGTTCGTTTTTGATTATGTACTAAACTGGTTCTGTTTAATACGCACCCAGAGACAGATGTTAAAGATCGTATCAAACCGAACGAGTAGCGGATACGTTTCAGCACACAACAGCAGTTACAATCCATCTCACGGCCTTTCTAACAGCTTTCGTATGCACAATATTATTCATAACGAAGCTTCTATCAACACATCGTTATATAGAGTCATGACCAAATATCTGTGTATATATGTGCGTTTTGGCAAAGATCCTTAGCAGTAGACCAGTTGTTGCGCATGCAAACGTCACCTTGCTATGCCACTAGTGTTATCCACAAACAAAGATCTTTACAGCTTGGCACAAGTGTCGTAGCAAGTGTTGCAGCTTCAACGCAAAGATCTGGTAAAGATACTTCAAAGTATCTCATCCTACGCCTGAAAATTTCCACCAATCCACAATCTTGGAGCGGTATTTTTTTTTACCTATTCCAACCGTTTGAAAAGCAAACTTCCCCTCAGTTGGATTAGAATTCAGTGTCCAGAAAGTTAAAATAAATACTGGAAGGGCAGGACAGGGATTCTATCGAACGTTTCTTATTACTCTGCCAATTCGCGAATGACTCAATGGTATGATAATTAAAATATGTTTGGCCAAAGTGTCACGCAATAAAATCCAAAACGAAACCGTCGGATTTGGAAAGCAACTTTAAAACTGTACGCTTTCATTTACGCCCACATTACTTTCCAAGATCTTCATTAAATCTTTAGATTTAGTAACATGGAAAAGCAATTAGCAGTTTTATATGCATGGTTATTTCTGAATTATATACCTTTAACACCTCTTGCTCATATTTTGCAGAAGCTAATCAAGTATCCTAAACTCTCTAATTATGGTAACTAAATTTAATTTATCAATCGTTATTGAATTTAACAAATCGTGGGATTAGAATTGCGCTGATATATTTATAACTAACAGCTGACGTCGGTATTATAAACTTGTATGTGTGTGTGCTAATAATGAATGTAAGTGATGACATATATACATGTACATACATACATATTGGGTCATCCCATAAATAATGCGGTTTTTTTCAATTGCTTGAACTAAAAGTCGGAGGAAGCCGAGATAAACTACCTGCTTCAACTTGCTATAAAAGCAGGAAATAATTTTATCTTGTACTTATTCTTAGTGTAAGTTTTGAAGGGTGCAGTTCGATTTTACCAGTTATAATGGAAGTAACAAAGCAGCATATTCGATATATTTTACTTTATGAGTTCAATAAAGACAACAACGCAATGGAAAGTGCGTGGAATATTAATACAGGACATGAGGGTCGGACAATAAGTATAAGCTAGTATCAACGGTGGTTCCAGAAATTCCGGGCCGGAAACTACATCCTAGAAGACGAAACCTCTTCCTGGAAGATCTGTAGAGCTCGACGAGGACGTCCTGTAAACCCTGGTGGAACAAAATCCCATCGTAACTGTTGAGGAACTAGCAGAGAAGCTTGGATTTGGTCATTTAATCATTCATCGACATCTGCGTGCCATCGGAAAAGTCAACGAATTGGGGCAATGGGTTCCTCACAAACTTTCCGAGTCTAATCGCGCGCAGAGAGTGAATGTGTAGTTTTCTTCACTGTTATGTCTCACGAATGAACCACTTTTGGACCAAATAGTCACCGGTGACGAAAAATGGGTTTTGTATAAAAATATCAAGCGCCGAAAACAGTGGGTAAGGAAAGAAAAAACACTGGGACCCAAGGCTAAAGAAGGTCTTCACCACGTAAGATGTTGTTATATGTTTGGTGGGATATGAAAGGTTTAGTTCACTTTGAACTTTTAAACCCAAACCAAACGATAACAAAGGAGATCTACTGCCAGCAACTTGAGCGGCTTAAGTTGTCGACCCACCCTGTATATTTTTAAGTTTAAAATTGGGAAATAATCACGGCTTAAATATAATAACGATTTGTAACGGGATCGAGTTCATGAAAAATAGTTTAAACAAAACAAAAAGGTAGAAAACTTCTGAAAGGTGCGGATGCATCAAAATTACCATTTTATACTTGTTTCGGGTGATGAAAACTAATATCTTGAGAAATTTTGTAACGGTTTGAAAGTAGAGGAAATTAGCAAAATGTGACACAATCAACGCCTTGAAATTTATCTCTTTAAAAGCGTCAGAGAGATTAAAATATAACCATTTATTGTTGGTTTAGATGACAAACAGAAATACGACTGAGCCACGCACCTCCACACAGACACACCCTCACATGTGTGTGTGTGTGTGTGTGAGTATTGTTCTTATGTGTATTAGTGTTTATCTTTTATGTTTTACCTATTGCAGTTTTAGTTACTGTGGCTTAAACAAACCAGCAAATGATGATGGTAGGGAACAAACACATACACACACACATTTATATGCAACGGGTTTCCACGCAGTTTCCGTTTTCCACACTCACTCACAAAACATTGGTCATCCCGAGGCTTATAGAAGAAAAGATTTGGACAAGGTGAATGTGGTGATTGAACCTGAAACCACCTGGTTGCAAAGCAAGCTTCTTAACCACCCAGCCATGTCCGCCCCTGTTTATATGTCTAATTTATATTTGGTTTTTGCTTTAATAAATCTTGTTTTTGCCATATATGAAACCCCACTGTCAATGTGTGTAATCCGTCTTCATAGTGAATAGAAAAAAACATTTTAAAGGAGAGTTGTAAAGCCTCACAGTTGAATGAGTGTGTGTGAGAGTGAATGAGTGTGTGTGAGAGTGAATGAGTGAGTGAGTGAGTGAGTGAGTGAGAAAGTAAGTGGGCGGGTGAGTGAGTGAGTGAGTGAGTGAGTGAGTGGGGGAGTGAGTGACTGGAGTGGAAGTGAAAGAAAGAGAGAGAGAGAGAAATCTTACGCAGTTATGTATTGAAATTTTACTTCCAGTGATAAATCAAATTGGGCTTATTACAAGTCTTCATGTCTGCATGTATGTGAGTGCGCATGCGTATATATGTGAATGTGTGTATATCTGAGACAGAAAGAAAGAGAGAGAATAGAAGCAAAATAGCGTAAAATATACTTTCGGGTTTTTTTTTCTTCAAGCTATAAAACTGGCTTGTAAGTAAAGAGATTATGCCTTCTCTGTCTGTCTGCGTTTGATTGTGAACAGTCTATATGTAACGGGAATCTAGATTTTATGTTTACAATCCATGCTATTAAAATAATCAGAATCTGCGAGGGTGGACTGAAAAGTCCATAGGCTGATTATGAAGAAATTATGCCAAAGCTGCGAAATTTGCATGCACTAATTTCAACACTGTTTCTGTGTGAAAACCAGATAAACTGACATTTGACTGTTTAAACAAGACTTCAAAAGTGACTGGTCTAAAAAGTCATCGACAGCAGATACTACATTATCGTTACTGCGATACTGGTTTTCAAACAAATGATTTTTTTTCTCGCTAGGGAACAGACGATAGTCACATGGGGCCAAATCAGAATAGGAAGGTTAGTAAATCAGATCAGAGTCGCAGTCATATACAGCAGCCATTGAAACGGAGGACTTGTGTGCTAGGGCATTGTCCTGATGAAACAAGATATCAAGATAAACAAGATAAAGGCGGCTAGCTGGCAGAAACGTTAGCACACCGGGCAAAATGCTTAGCAGTATTTCGTCTGCCGTTACGTTCTGAGTTCAAATTCAGTCGAGGTCGACTTTGCCTTTCATCCTTTCGGGGTCGATAAATTAAGTACCAGTTACGCACTGGGGTCGATGTAATCGACTTAATACCGTTGTGTGTCCTTGTTTGTCCCCTCTATGTTTAGCCCCTTGTGGGCAATAAAGAAATAACAAGGTATCTTTCGTCAGTTTTCTTGCGCGTTTGGTCTTGATGGTCTTACACAACTACTCAACAAGATGGCATAATATTCTCTATTGGTGGTGTGGCCTTTTTGAAGATAGTCAATAAACACAATTCTTGTTGCATCCTAAAAAACTGAGACTATCACTTTCCCTGCAGATGAAACGACCTTGGTTTCTTTGGAGCAGGTGAGGAGGGGTGTTTTCACTGCATGGATTCTCTCTTTGTCTCTGATTCAAACTGATGAAGCCAATACTTATCCTGGGTTAACAAATGGTCAAAGAAACCAACTGGATCTGCCTCGAACAATATCAGATTTCCCTTTGATGTAATCATGCTGGTGTACTTTTAATCAGGTGTCACTGTTGCCCTCTACCAAATTTCAATTTGAATTTATTAGTAAACTCGGAAAGAAAGAGTTGATAACTTTTATTATAAGTGTCTTTACTGCGTTGATAGCGAAGCAACTTCTTACTAATGCACCCATACAAATGTTGATATATATGTATGTGTGAGACAAGAAGATTTCATTAAAATTTGTGAATGTGTAGGTGAGCTACGGCGTGCATATATGTAGGCACGCGTGTTATTGTAATGTGAAGCGATGAACATTACATACTCGTGTGTGTGTGTGTGTGTGTGTGTGTGTGTGTGTGTGTGTGTGTTGTGTGTGTAATTACAATTCATGTATTTGCATACATCTCTACGTGGAGTCGATTTGTTCGATTTAAGCCTTCAAGGTGGCGTCCTGGCATGATCACGATCCAATGACTGAGACAACCAGAAGATGAAAGATAAAACATAATTTCCATGGAACTGTATCAGATACATTGTGTTGGCTCGATATTATTGTTTTACACTGGAATAGTCAACAAGTATTCCTGATTTCTAAAGATGAGATGCTTTCTTCCTTTTTTGGGGGTCCTTGGTGTGATCGTCTGGATGATACTTCCTGCAGATAACATTGTAAATAATTCTGCCAAAAATGCGATGTTTCACTGCATGATAGAATCTTTATGACCTTTTTATCCAGCTCCTGATGATATTGCTGATATTTTCTTAACTTCTATAGCATAGTATGACATTATCTATCAGAACTTGAAAACTTGGAATTACATTATCTATCACTTTCTAATTTATTGATCACATATTTAGTGGTAAGTATGTGAGCATATTTGTGTGCATATATATATATATATATATATATATATATATATATATATATATATATATATGTATGTATGTATGTATGTATGTATGTATGTATGTATGTATGTATGTATACACACACTCATCGTCTCAAAGCCAATGAGTGTGTGTGCGTGTTTGTGTGTATACATACATATATATATATATACATGTATGTATGTATGTATGTATGTATACGCACACACACACATTCATTAGTTGGTTTTAATGCTTGCTGGTCACTTATATTATTAATATTGCTATTTATTATTAATGATAATAAATAACTATATATTTATTTATGTAAAATTATACATTAATATCGTTTGAATTTGACGCCAGTCTTTCAACAATCAACAGGCATGACGAAGCGAGTAAAAATTTTTACCCTAGGTAAACAACGAGACCTGCTGATGAGAAAGAACTAAGAGAATCATCTCAAAGTACGAAATCATATGATACAGGATTAACTGTAAACTCATTTGCGACTATCAGCCGCGATGGTAAGTTTATATCTTTGCTCGTCTCTCGGTTTTCATCAACCTGTGAAATGGTGGCTCATTAGAGTAATTTTCGACTCTTATTTGTAGCAACGCTGGTGCCTCGTGTACCCTCAGTTATAATTATTAATTTTAAAATTTATATGTGGTGGGGGAGTGTGGATGTATGTGTGTGGGGTGTGGGTGTGTGTAGGGTACGGTGAATAAACTGCCATCTAAATTACACAAAAATGAAAATAACACTGGTATCTCATTTTATCAGGAATATTTACCGAAATTAGATTAAAAATATCTTGAAATACTAAAGAGTAAATTTATTCAATAAAATTGTCATTGGTTTCAAACACGAAGTCCTATTGCCAGAGATAGAGTCTTCCAGCAGCCGCCCTCTTGACCCAGGGTAGCACTACCTCCTCCAAGCACTTGATGTAGGCCTTCTTGTTGAGTTTGAGGCCATGTGGGAAGATGAATGGAGGCATAGCGTTGTCATCATTAGTGGCCACTCCAAACACCATGGTGTTGACTAGATGTTTCATTTTTATTACCCTCGGTACTTGTTTTGGGGACACGGCTAGTCCTCAGGCTGACACCCAAACACTCTGAAATGTTCATATTGGAGCTTCCGGCGCCAATGCTAAGCAGTACAGAATGTTGTTTCCAAATTTCTGGCAGAGTGAATTACATCATGGTGTTGGTTTTCACACAGAAGGTTCCCAACTGACTCTACTATCCTGTGTCGTCAAAAAAAAAATCGGAAACAAACAATACACAGGCTCGAAAGGAAAACATATGAAATGGCGACAATTTACCCTTCGCACCCTGTATATATTCTTTTATTCTTTTACTTGTTTCAGTCGTTTGACAGTGACCAAGCTGGAGCACCGCCTTAATGGATTTAGTCGAAGAAATCAACCTCAGGACTTATTCTTTGTAAGCCTAGTACTTATTCTATTGGACCCTTTTGCCGAACCGTTAAAATACGGGGACACAAACACACCGGTATCGGTTGTCAGGCGATGGCGGGGGTACAAACACGCACACACAAACACACGTACACACACACAGATATATATATATATATATATATATATATATATATATATTATATATATACATATATATATATATATATTATATATATATATTATATATATAATATATATTATATATATATATATATATATATATATATATATATACGACGGGCTTCATTCAGTTTCCGTGGACCAAATCTACTCACATGATTTTGATTGGTCCGAGGCTACAGAAGAAAAACTTGCCCAAGGTGCCACGCAGTTGGACTGAAGTCGGAACCATGTGCTTGGGAAGCAAGCTTCGTAGATAGATAGATATATAAATATATGTATGTATGTTTGTATGCATGTATAGATAGGTATATGTGTATAGATATGTACGTGTTGCGTGCATGTATGTATGTATGTATGTATGTACGTATGTATGTATGTATGTATGTATGTATGCATGTATGTATGTATGTTTGTGTATATGTTGGTATGTTTATATGTATGTATGTACACGTATCGTAGTATGTAAATATACCTTGTGCAAGGTGAATAATAGAAATATCTTCAAAACTTGATAAATCATTTGAGAAAATCAGAACGGAGATTTATTCACTTCGGTGAAAGTCTACATTCTGTTAACAGTTATTCAATGTTCAAACGACTGTGGGGACTTAACACTAATATGGCTTTGACTGTTAGTCTGAGGCAATTTAACTGGAAGACGCTCGCGCCTTTTATACTTCCAACAACAAACGGATATTTGTATGCAATCCACCATACGCATACACATATAAACTATAAACACGATCTCTTTCTAAACTTCCCCGCCTGTTTTTCTCAATCTCTCTCACTTTCTCTCTTAATTCCTTCCGTCTCTCTCACTCTCTCTCACTACGTCTCTCACCTATACGCGTCATATAACGTTAGTATAATACAAACGATAATATAGACTTACCGCTCCCCACTTTTAACTACAAATAGTTGTTCTACAATCCGGAGTATAACAACTGTATACATACATACCTAGATACATAGCTTCTAAAGCGAGACATTTCTAAATAACAAGAAAATTTAATTCGAATACATACACTTATTTTATATCACCTTCTACAACACACGAACATTTATAAGAGAGAACATTTACATAGAATCCAGTAAATATGCATATGTATATATGTAAGTATGTATATATATGTGTGTCTGTGTGTGTGTGTGTATGTATTTATGTACGTACACATATATGTATATATATATGTGTATGTGTGCGTTTGTCTCTGTGTGTTTGTACATATATGTATACACACGCACATGTACATACATAGACACACATACACACGCACAGCCATATATATATATATATATATATATATATATATAATATATATATATATATATATATATGTATATATATATATATATATATATATATATATATATATATATATGTATGTATATATATATATATATATATATATATATATTATATATATATATATATATATATATACATATATATATATATATATACAGACATAAATATGTGTGTGTGTGTGTGTGTTTGTGTTTGTACATTACATTAAAATTTGTTTCAATCATTATAGTTCTTCCTAGAACCGTGGGGAAAAGCACTGATAGTAAAATATATAATATAGAATAAAAACACGAAACCCGAGGAGACGTGAAATCGATGGAAAACAGAAATAAATAGATAGATGCTGAAGGTACGTGGTGGCGGGGGGTCAAATTTAATGACTTGTTTGTATAAAACTAAAGTTTTTACTCCACTAAAACTAAATGGTCTCGAAATGGATTTAAAATAGTACACAGTCTGAGGCTCAGCAGTATGTTTTAAAATAAAAATGCGAATGTTAGTCTTGGAAAAGGTACGATCGTGACTGTGTGGTAAGAAGCTTGGTTCCCAACCATATGGGTTCTGGGTTCAGTCCCACTGCGCAGCACCTAGGGCAAGTGTCTTCTACTCTAACCTCGGGCTGACCAGAGCATTGTGAGTGGATTTAGTGGACGGAAACTGAAAGACGACCGTCGTGTGTGTGTGTATATATATGTATGTGTGTATGTGCGTGTGTATCTATGTGCGTGTATTTTTGTGTCCGTCTTTGTCCCTCCATCATCGCTTGGCAACCGGTGTTGGCGTGTTTACGTCCCCGTAAGCTAGCGGTTCCACAAAAGAGACCGACAGAATTAATACTGGGAGTATATTATTATTTTATTTTACTTCATCACATGTTACATTCCTAACATTTTGGATAAAACTTTGGGGCTCAATTATTGTCCAACCCCTGACCAATTTTTGTTCAACCTTTGTACAAACCTGTATATTACTGGTATGATGTGGAAACCTTGGCAAGTTGGACACCCTCAAAGTAGAAATAGCTGTAAGAGTTTAGTATTTTATACTCATTTATTTCTATTCATCTATTTATTGTTTATTTATTTACTTGTTTATTTGTATATTTATTTTGATTACTTATACATATTGTTCCGGGTTCAGTCCCACTGCGTGGCAACTTAGGCAACTTAGGAAAGTGAAAGAAGCCCGTCGGATATATGTATGTATATATATATATGTATGTATGTATGTATGTATGTATGTATGTATGTATGTATGTATGTATGTGTGTGTATATGTTTGTCTGTCTGTCTTTGTCCCCCCCCCCAACATCGCTTGACAACCGATTCTGGTGTGTTTGGTCAAAGAGACCGATACAATGAGTACTAGGTTTACAAATAATAAGTCCTGGAATTGATTTGCTCGACAACAGGCGGTGCTCCAGCATGGCCACAGTCACATGACTGAAACAAGTAAAAGAGATATGACTAATTAATTAATAAATAGATCTAAATTAATGTTTACAGACTGATATTTGTCGATTGATTATCTTCTCCATTTTCTTATTTGCCTTATAAATTCAGGGTATGCTTTACCCCCACTCATAACTGTTATTCAATTGCGCTACTGCTCTACAACAGTAAACACTTGGATTTAAAGACGTAGGTATACATCCGATAGTATAATGGATATTTATTAACACTTAGATGGTTGTTTAACCTATAAATCATATAGACACACTTATACATACATATATATATATATATATTATATATATATATATATATATATATATATATATATATATATATATATATATATGTTGCACTCAACATCAACCACAAAACCAGCAGTTAGAAAATGTGGAAGCCCAACTGCGGAATCTGTGTCATCTTGAAAGAAGGATCAGAATTTATACTGGAACAAGGCCACCAGTTCACCATTAGAACAAACTTCACCTGCGCATCAGAAAACTTAATTTACGTCATAACATGCGCAGGCTGCAATAGGCAGTATATAGGCCATACAAAAAATAGCTTACGTAACAGGATGGCGGTGCATAAATCACAAATTAGAAACCCTGATTACCGCAAAATACCGGTCAGCGGACACATAGATAGATGTGCTGGAAATGTAAATCCGAAATTTACAACTAACCCGCTCTATAAATTCAGGGACAACGCAACCTTCACACAACGCCAAAATAAAGAACTGTATTTCATAAAAAAATTTAGACCAAGTTTAAACACCCTGGGCCAGGAATAATTAAAACAAAAGATAAGTCCTCCGAAAAGGAGAAGCAAAATTCCACCACGGCCGCTACCTTAAACAGTCACTTGCACTGACGGAAATATGCCTTAGTAAAAAAGGAAAAAAATTCTTTCGTGCAAATCTGACCCTGATGGACTGACCACATACGATACAGCTAAGGGTCAGACCCGATTCTGATTGGTCAACACGCTGATGACGTCTAGTTCTGCTAGAATGGACAGGACACAAACAGGGGGCAGAGATTAGTCAGAATATTGATGACGTACCTTTCTGCTTGACTAGTCACCTAACAAAATACAGACAGGGGGCAGATCTAATGCAGCTATAAGCCGTGATTGGGCAGAATCTTGATGACGTCCCGTTCTGCTTGACTAAGCCACCTAACGAAACGACTGGTCAAAACAAGATACAGACAAGAGGCAGTTATAATACAGCGATAGGTCACGATTGGTCAGAATGCTGATGACGTCCCGTTCTGCTTGACTAAGCCACCTAACGAAAAGGGGCAGATCTAATACAGCTATAAGTCGTGATTGGTCAGAATCATGATGACGTACCGTCCTGCTTGACTAAGCCACCTAACGAAACGACTGGTCAAAACAGGATTCAGACAAGAGGCAGTTATAATACAGCGATAGGTCACGATTGGTCAGAATGTTGATGACGTACCGTTCTGCTTGACTAAAGCCACCTAACGAAACGATTGGTCAAAACGTTGATGACGTCACGCTACGCTGGACTGACCACCTAACAGGCATTATAAAACCCGAACAATTCACAAAACTCACTAGAATCACCCAGCGAACACCCACCATGGGTCATCACAATTGCTCAAGGTAAAAATGAATTCCTCGCTCTTTCGGGAACATCAATCTTCTGTATTGACTGCTTTCCACCACTTTGATCTGTTTTTTGTATTGAATACGTATCGCCACCGTGGGCCACTGCATCGAACACTTTGAACATATAGCATGAATGAACTTACTTCAAACTATATTTGAACTTTAAGATGTCTGACTCCGTTGTGTATTGTAAATGAATTTCTTGTGTTTGACGGCATGAGCTGTCTTTTTTTATATATAACTTTTTTGATAAGGTTCATTTCAGGAACTGAAACATGTTATAATGTATATATAAAAATTAAAAATTGTATAATATAGCAGCATTTTCGAACTTCATTTTTTACAAATATATACCTACTCGTATACGAGCTAATCCTATTTTAAATATATATATATATATTATATATATATATATACATACACACACATATGTACATATAGTTATACAATGTACACAAACATACTTATATATATATATATTTATTTAAATATGCACGCATATACACACACACATATATGTATGTGTGTGTGTGTGTAGTTATGGGAAGAGTTACACAAATAAGAAATTTGTCTTATAGAGATAGACAGACAGATAGCTAGCTAGCTAGCTAGATAGATAGATAGATAGATAGATAGATAGATAGATAGATAGATAGATAGATAGATAGATAGATAGATAGATAGATAGATAGATAGATAGATAGATAGATGATATTTAATGCACATATTTTCGCTTCTTGTTGTTTTCCTCTTCCCTTCTCACCTTGCCCACTCTTTATCTAAGTTTCCACACATAACATTAATATTTTAATAGCAATTACATCGTCTTACAGTCCCTTTCTCTTTAGCTACAAATTTCTATTCTCGCTCGACAGTCCGAAGAAAGCAGCTGTATACTTACAAAAGATCTTAAATAAGGACTTATATAAGTTGAAAGATCAAATAAATTATTGATGTCAGATAAGTGTTATTTATATACAATTCGAATTGCCGTAGATTTAGATGTTTCTCTGAGAAATTCAGTTAATATCTGTAAGAGCTCCATATAGATACAGTTGTCATCGATAAGGATTGAGCAGAGTATTGTTGTTATTCCTTGTAAGATAATGTCAACTCTAAGTAAGAGCTGACTTATGACCAAAACATTCTAGCTATTCTTTTATTCTGTTAGTTGCATAAGTCATTTGAGTGCGGCCATGCTAGAGCACCGCCTTGAAGGATTTCAGTCGAACAAATCGATCTCAGGACTTCATTTTTAAGGCCTAGTACTTTTTCTATCGGTCGCTTTTGCCGAACCGCTAAGAAAACACAACATCAGTTGTCAAGCGGTGATAAGGGAACAAACTGACACAAAGGCACACACAAACACACACACATATATTTATATATATGTATGTATGTATATACTACAGGATTCTTTCAGTTTCCCTCTACCAAATTCGTTCACAAGGCTTCGGTCGGCCCGAGGCTATAAAAGAATACGATTGCCCAATGTGTCCCGCATTTGGACCGAACCCAGAGATAATTCCATTTTATTTACATACAACGTATCCTAAACTAAATTATTCATTATTCGTCTTTCGTTATTTTTCAATGATAAGCTTTGATTGGAGTTGAATTTGGCTGATATTTTAGCATACTGGGTAACTACGTATAGGCTTCATCGTTTGTTCGTATATGAAATTTTTGATAGCTGTGCCTCAGTTGATTACAAAACTATTAAGGATTTGTTTTCTTAGTTTTACAGCATATCATCAAACCGTAAACCCGTTGGCCTATGGCCTCTCTAGAAAGTGGAGGAGGAAAAGACTTCGTTATTCTGTCAGCAAAAATGGATTGTCTCCCTTTCCTCCCGGCATTTCAGGAAATTCTTGCTGGCGTCCTCTGATCCACACTCTAACAGGTTTAGGGTCTGATGATAGGCTGTAAAGTTAAGGGCTTTATGGAGGAGACAACCAGGATAATCCCATAGATCGGCCTTATCTATCTATCTATCTATCTATCTATCTATCTATCTATCTATCTATCTATCTATCTGTCTGTCTTTCTGTCTGTCTATCTATATATATATATATATATATATATATATATATGGGGGGTGGTTATGTATTTATATAATTTATAAAACATTTGTTTCCTTTTCTTTCTTTTCTCCCATGTCACAACAACCCTCAGAATAAATTGGTCTTATAATGTTTCCAGGTTTTTATCTTTTTTAATATAAACAATTTAAATTGATACTTTTATTCCACACTATCATCTTAACAGCCCAATTTATTAAATGCTTCTTTGTTAAGACCTTGGCTTCAATTGTCGCTGTTTCCTTTGTTAATAATTTTGCTGCTCATTGGCCATTTGTTTTAACAACAGCCTTACAATTCCAGCAAGAGTTTAGAGCGGAAGAACGAAATGGTGGAAGGAATGAAAGAATGAAAGAAGCTAGAGAGGAAAGAAGCCTTGAATGTAGCACTTTGTTACAATAGACATTTTCTCATGGTTAATGACAGTTTAACTGAAAATCAAATATTAGTTAAAAAAAACATAAAAATATCAAGATCTCCTTACAAGATCTCCCTATGACGATATGTTGTAACAGGTACAAAGCATTGACAAACTATTCAAAATTAATATCACTTGGTGGGGTGGAAAGGGTTTTCGACAATGAATTGGATATAATAAAGGAAATGGTAGAAATTATATAAAAGTTATATAAGAGGGCCTATAAAAACCACATATTTGACTCCAAATCTTGTTGATGCATTTGACAGCATTTGCATTACTAAATCATTTCAAGGAGCTGAAACCATGCAACCAAGATATAAGTAAATATCCAGAGTGCGTACCATGTTGAACATGTTGGCAAGAAAACTGAAATATAAAATTCTATTTTTAGGAAGAAACATTTCAGAGATTTTTGTAGTTATGAAATATAATACTGTCAAATAGATTCACAAATATCAGAAATATGAACAACAGAAATTAGAAAAGCAGTTTGGTGACAGAAAAATTGAAACCTTAAACTCTAGATTACGTCGTCAACAAAGAAAACGACTCACAGTCACAGCTGAAATACTAAAAGATAATCACCATCTATGTAGCCTATTTAATTGTTTACACACTGTCGGTAAGGCTGTTACTGCGGTATTCGTGCCGAGATATTTTATGAACGTGATGTGTTACAACACAGTTAATGTCAGGGGATCTATTCAATGAATCGTACTTGTAGCTTGACATATCCTCAGATGAGAATTCGTTGTCTTGGTAGAAGAAAATGAGAATGATATTTCACTGATGGCTCAGAAATGCCAAAATGTATCTGGTATTCTCGCTGGCCGCTACTGGAACGAATTTTTGTCTCTGGTGTTTATTATGTTTTTTTTATCACAACACAGCCATTAAAGATGTTATCTCAAGACAAATCCCGCAGCAACTATCAATAAAGGTTATACATCAAGTATGATACACAGTCGACTGTTTTAATTTAATATATCTTCAATTGCATATACTCGGATTACTAAAATCTAAATCTAAATCTATGCATTCTAAGCGCCAATACTGCTTTCCAGAAATCCCAATTAAGTCTAACGTAATGTGCACAACATCTGTAAGAGACACCTCATCCGAGAACAATTAGTAACTTATTAGTGATCTATAGTGGAAAAACGATAAGTTCAACATGAAAGCAGAATGGATGAAAGAAATAGAGGACTGTTGCAAACATGAAGTTAACTGTATAGTAAGATAAATAGTGGAAAATTAATCACCAGATGGGCGCAGGTGCGTTAACAGGATACTAAATCAAAAAAGTGAAATTTATTGCTCTGATTTGATAAAACTACAGAAAGAGATTCAAGGTTACGTTATACGGAAGTGTGCCAAAATGTTCTTGGCTCTGGGTAAAATAAAATACAGGAGGATCAGTTAATTATGATCCTATTCAACATATTCTCCCCTTCCAGATTCACACACTGATTGCAGTAGTCCTTCAGATTTTCTAAGCCCTGTAAAAGAACTCGGACGTTTGGGCCTCCTACCAGATTTTTCGTGACACCCTCAAAGCTAGGAACTTTTCGGTTGTCAGCTGTGATTATACTTCTCATTCCAAAAACTAATCAAGGTCCCTATGCTAAATATTACCACACTGTAGCTTGTCAGAACATCATGTATCAATTGTACTGGTGCCCCAATCTCATCTTACAGCGTCATTGTATCACTGGAAATTTTATAATCCCTGAGAAAGCCAGAAGAAAAGAAATTACATGCCTCTACAGAGCAGCTACCTATTAAATTAAACAGGAACAAATATTAAAGAAAAGAAGGAACTTACTAGATATTTTTATAGTATACCTCATTGATGGGTTATAAAAGTAATCAATCAGATTTTTACAACCAGTGACAGGTGCTACTCCACACCAAGTTAATGATTTGGTACACAACTTTATTTTCATCTTCCCGGAAACTATATAAAATAAGTAACAATCATTTAATAGTTGATTGCTTTCAGTTTCACCATTTCTGATATAGACATTGCTTAGTACCAGGTCGAATCTGATAGTGCAAACCTGTGATCGAAAGTGTTCCTGTCATGACCGTTCCAACTATTATCCAGACAGAACGTCTATTTTCAAAAGTTTATATCCCTCTTGATGTCTGCCTTTCAGTGGTAATAAATAACTCTTCTCAACAAATATTTGCCAATATAACATATTGGTTTAAAATTTTGGTACAAGGCCAACAGTTTCGAGGGATCGGGGTAAGTTGATTACACCAACTCCGCTGTTGAACTGGAACTTATTTTATCGATCCCGAAAGGATGAAAAGTAAATGCAACCTCGGCGGAATTTGAACTCAGAAGTACAAAATGACTCAGTATTTTTCCCGGCGTGCTATCACTTCTTGCTAACGTAACATATTACTAACTGAATATCGATCAACCTGATCCAGCCGACCAGCCATGACAATCCCATCTCCGTTTTAGACACTGTATTTCTATAACCTCCTTATTCAAAGTCAACCCTTTTAATGCGGTAGAGTTTAATTTGGGGGAGAAATTGGCTGATATTTTTAACAGTTCAATGATTGCTTAAATACATCCTCGCCGGCCCACCATTATTTGAAGTTTTCAGGACCGGCGAATTAACAGAAGCACTCTTAATGCAGGAAATTATGTTATGTTTTCATTCTCACAATCCTTTAATTCCCATCTTATTTAAAGTATGTTGCACTGCAGGATATTCCCTCCATTAACTGTCGACTGAAGACCTCAGTGATTTCAGTCTCTTCCGTCGGTATCGCTCCTTCTCGTATGTTAAACAGTATTGCTATTATTAAGGAATATTCGGCATCTTTTAATCTCAGTTCTGCACAATTTTTCTCAGTAATCCTAGCAATCGTCTACATTTACTCTTCCCTCATCCACCTTCACATTTTACTCCCCTCCATCGCTTTCCATTTTTTATAATCTTTGCATTTCTTTATCGACATAGATCTTATTTTGATTGCTTCCCATCCATTTCTCCCCCTCTCACCTTCTCTCTCTCTCTCTCTCTCTCTCTCTCTCTCTCTCTCTCTCTCTCTCTCTCTTTCTCTCCCTCTCTGTATGGCTTTTCTTTTTGAGTTTTATTTAAGTTATTAAGACAGTTGAAGCCGGTCGCTAACAAAGCGACAAGTCTTTTTAAGTATTCCTGGTGTTTGTAAATATGTGATTGATTTGTGTCTTGGTTGAACTTGAATGCATACACCCAAATGTGAGCATCTTTTTACATGAGAATCTTTGATGGAGAAATTTTGAAATATCATACAAATCTTCACTGTACCACTAATAGATTGGATTTGTAGAATCCACATTAGTTTCGTTCGCCCTTTCTCCGTAAACCGAGTATTTCTATGATGAAGGTACAAATAAGAATTCATAGTCAGGGTACGAGAGCTGCAATTTCCGCATTACTTCGCCATGTTTTCTTTTTCTTAGGCAGCTGGCCTCTAGAACAGTGTATGACTTTGTTCCCTGTCTTACTGAAAAATATGAGGCCTCTTATGTTTGCACCACCGAATTGATGTTTTTTATTAAGGTGTTCCACCAGTAATCCTTATTTTCAAACGTGTGAATACCTGCTGGTTCTGACATGCCTTTGATGTATACGTCAGGTTAGTTCTTCCTTCAGCCAGTGCTGTAAATAGTCTTTGCAATAATATCATGTTCGTGAAAAGCGAAGTTTTATCCTTCTAGGTGGGATGTAATCTATCTATCACAGATCCAGGAGACGCTACTCTTTGTGTCAATGATGTTGTTGTCCTATAGCTTACGGGTTATGTATCCATGCATTGACGCATTGCTTTTGCTGGTATGGTGCCTTCTTCTACTCCAAGCTTCTGTTTAGGTAGGCCAGTGTAATTGTATTTTCAGAGTACCTGAACAGTAGATCTCCAACTCTGAAGATGTTGCGCTCACTTTTGAGTATGCATGAGATGCACTTATTTATTTTTTAAGTGTGCAGCAGATGCTGTCTGAGAGATATAATGTGACATTCAAAAGCTGTTTGGACTGACCTTACGCCTCTATCGCCATCACTTCGTCTTACTTAAATCGGTGTCGTTGTTAATGTGGAAGTTGCCAGTGGTGGTCAGTACCTTTGTATATATGTATGTATGTATGTATGTATGTATGTATGTATGTATGTATGTATGTATGTATGTATGTATGTATGCATGTTTGTATGTATGTATGTATGTTATGTATGTATGTATGTATGTATGTATGTATGTATGTATGTATGAATGTATGTAAAAAAGCTACAGCAATGTCTCTGTTAATAGAGTTCATATGTTCCACATCTTATTTCGCTATCAGAAACTTTACCGTTAGAGGAAGCTAAAACGGTTATTATGTTGATCTATCTGCTTTCATTATTAAAAGAGATATCCACTTATTTAGAAGTATATTAGATCTATGATACTTCTGCATATATAAGGGGGAAATGAACAAAAGATAGGGTAAAAATGCAAAACCAAAGTGCATCAAGAGATCTTATGAAGCTTTAATTCCTCTTTATGACAGTTAAGAGCTACCAATACGGATCCTTTAACTTTTATATTTCATTCTTGATTTTCGTAATTTTCTGAAAGTCGCCCTAAAGAATAAGTTATTTCACTAGAGTATTTGGATAAGATCTGTTATTAAAAATGGATATCAAGGAATCTCTGTTTCACTTTCTGTTTCTGAACTATATAAATGCGGTTCTGTAAACTTCTTAAAGTCTTTATTGGTGAGAATTCCATGATCAGTATGCAGTAATTTCTGAATATAGCCAACATCAGCTTAACTAAATTCCGATTCCTACATCAATTGAACAAAGATATTGCTCTTTAAGACAATTTCATCCTCTACACCACAGAATCAATGCAATGATTTTCCTTGGATACATTTGAACACAAGCCTTTCCACATCCCAGTGAGATACACATGCATAACTTCTTCCATGGCATCTTTAATAATTTCTACTGTTTGCATAAAATTATATTTCCAGATTCTTTATCATCTATTGCTGTACTCAGCCGGCATAGCAGTTTCTTAAGATAATATGCCTTGCAAATGAGTCGTGTGTAATCCAAACTTTTCTATTAGATTTCCAAATGACATGTCAGCTAGATTTAACGAAGCCTTTCATTGCCCTTTTAAATATCAAAATCACAAATAATCAGTTGCTTATGTTACAGGTCTCTGGTGACCTTTCCTCCAAAAAACAATATGAAAATTAAAGCGATCTCCTGCTGCTTTATACGGAATTGTCTTTCTTTGCTGCTTTGCTTCCAAAATATACCATGTTCGTCTACATTAATAATTATCAGAAAACGCCGAAATCACGTTATACTATATTGCTACCTGCCGGTGCTGACTCAATTTCGTCTGCCGATATAATCTGTTCTATACTAGATGTTTTAATAAGACGAATATTGCACCTTATGGCGTTTAAAACAACGCATCCAAATCAATTTGGTTAATTGGATGTACAAATTAATACTACAAAGACAGCTTCTGTTATTAATATAAATACACACACACAAGCATACACACACATAATCGAACTCCAACGAATAAACGATGTGTATTCAGTTGATCGATCACCTACATAGTCTTTGAATTGACATCCAAGGGGGCGAACATTCTCGCGACATATGTTCCTTGACCTAAGGTACCGGTGGAATCAACGTTACGCAGTCTAACAAGACTGAGCTTTTAAATTTCAAATACAATCTAACTGACGAGCTGCTACACGGATTACGTCTACCTACTTCCATTTAAAATTGGGCCAAACCGAAGTTATAGAAGAAAACGTTTGCCCATAACGCCACAAACTAGGAATCGAACTCGGAACCTTGCGATTGTGAAACGGACCTCTTAACCATCTGGCTATACACAATGACTTAAAAGAAATGAAACATGAACAATGTACACATACTAAAATAAATGTTCATTATCTATCGCAGTCTCGCGATATCTTTCTTTAATAAATTTCTACTTCCCATTCGGTAAGTCTCACTTGTTCCTTACTGTCATATTGCTATTTTCTCTCATTCTCTCTCTCTCTCTCTCTCTCTCTCTCTTCTCTCTCTCCTCTCTCTCTCTCTCTCTCTCTCTCTCTCTCTTCTCGCTCTCTCTCTCTCTCTCTCTCTCTCTCTCTCTCTCTCTCTCTCTGTGCATGTGTACGTGTGCTTGAAGTGGTTACAGATATTGTAGTGAGAAAAAGGAGGCATTCAGAATTTTGGATAATCCCTTATTGGCGCTTTCATTCATTTACGAACTCAAGACAAAATCTAAATCACTGCCTCCTCCTTTTTCTCAATATGATAAATATGTACATATATGTGTGTGTATGTATATATAGATAGATAGATAGATAGATAGATAGATAGATAGATAGATAGATAGATAGATAGACAGACAGACAGACAGACAGACAGACAGACAGACAGACAGACAGACAGACAGACAGACAGATAGATAGATAGATAGATAGATAGATAGATAGATAGATAGATAGATAGATATAGTGAAGGTGCATGGTTTAGTGGTTAAGGGGTTGCACCCGTGATTGCGAGATCGTGGGTTCGATTCCCAGACCCGGCGTTGCGTTGTGTTCTTGAGCAAAGCACTTCATTTCACGTTGCTCTGCGATCGTTTCGACATCTAACGTGTAAATTCCGTGGCACCTGTAGAGGTAATGTCAACCTGATGGAGGGAGTGAGCTTATGTCTACGCAAACATTTGATCACTATAAACAAATTATCTGTTGGTTGTTCAACAAGAAACTGTCGAACCGTCATGCCTTGACTAACGACAGCAGAGTCCATCATATATATATATATATATATATACACAATGTATAGGGATGTAGTTCACAGGTGATCTAAACGATTAAGTACGTCAGGTAAGTGGCGTAACGGATTACTGGGGCTTCCTATTTTTCCCCTATTTGTGTCTGATGACGTAAGATCTCACAAACTGGGATATCCCAGAAACAGCTGTAAGATTTTGAATTTCTTCCTGTAGTATATTGTATACGACTTGAGATGTTTGCCTTGCCTTAATATTTGCTTAACAATTATGTGTGTGTATATGTGTATTGTCTTCCCTTCCGCTTTCTCTCTCTAGCTCCCTCCATCCCTCCCTTCCTCTTTCTCTCTTCCTTGCCCTCTTACTCTAAAGTTCACTCGCGCTTTCCCGTTTTCACTTTGTCTCCTTTTAACAATATGTGACTGTGCTTGTGTGTATGCGTGTGTGAGTGTGCTTGTCTCTGTGTGTGTGTGTGAGTGTGCTTGTGTATGTGTGTGTGTGTGTTTCCCTGTCTAACTGTCTCACAGTATATTACCTATTTATCTCTAATCTATTTTACATTCAGATATTCAAAATCTAGCCTAAGAGCCATCAAAACACAACGATTACAACTGACGTGACTTGGCGGACAAAGATAACAACAATAACCGAACCAATCGTCTACAGGCCTGAGCTAGACACATTATAGCAGATGTCCATAGCTTTCATATTTTTGTTTCAAGCCGTCGATGATGATGATGATGGTGGTCCTCGTCGTCGCCGTAATCATCATCATCATCATACAAGGCACGTAATACCGGATGCCTGTGTCTCATAATTTGTTTTAAGTTATCTGTGAAGGTGGAGAAGTAGACACAACTACTGCTGCTGTTGCTACTGCTTTTGCTAATGATGATGACGATGAGGAGGTGGAGGAGGAGGAGGAGGGGAAGACGACGATGATGATGATGATGGTGATGACCACCACCACCACTACTACTACTGCGACAATGATGTTGACGACTACGACAACGCAGCGATAATGATGGGCGATGATGATGACGATGATGATGATGATGACGACGACGGCGATGATTGTAGTGATGTCAATGGCAAAGACTTTGATGATATTCATGATGATGATGAAGGCGATTCTTTTCATCCTCTTGTGTGTAGCAATAAAAACTACCAAGACCAATTTATTTGACAGAAGCGTGCCATACCGTGTCTCACCAAAGTTTATGTTGCAACTATTATCATTGGTGTTGCTGTGGTTATGTACCCGTAACTTAGCGGTTCAGCAAAAGGTGACGATAGAATAAATATTAAGCTTTAACAAAAACAGGTCCTATGTTCGATTTGTTCGAATAAAATCTTTCAAGACGGTGTCCAAGCATGGCCGGAGTCAAATGACTGAAACAAGTAAAAGATAATAATAATAGATACAAATCAGTATTTGTATAGCATCTGTGGCGTCTGTACATGCATAGGATCGTGTATTTATCCTCACTTAGCATTTACATCCAAGCCCAGTCTACTTTGATATATTCTTTAAATGCTTTAGCCTCAGCCAAAGATTGCGTGGTGAGAGAGAGGGGGAGAGAGAGGGAAGGGAGGGAGAAACAGAAACGTGAAGAGGATGTGACTTTGGAATATACCCTACCCCTATGAAGGTAGTTTTCATTCCCTCTTTTGTCTATGTATTTTATTATTACGAGAGAGAGTCAAACATTACAAGCACTCTTGTTTATTCAATATAGTTACACAAAAGCAGGAGATAGACAAGTACGTCATTTTTCTGTATAGTCTGCTTCCTTTTCGATGCACTTGGTCCAGCAGTCCACAAGTTTGCGTATTCCCTCCAAGAAGAAGGGTTTTCAGTTGGTCGTGCAACCATTTATGCAGCGCTTCCTTCTCATCTTCATCCGCAGGAAATCGATGACTTCGTTAACCATCTTCGTGTGGTCCAAAGATATGATAGTCGGGAGTGGCGAGATCTGAGCTGTAGGCAGGGTTTTCCAACACCTTAAAAGTAAATTGGTTAATGGTTTCAACGGTCTGGTTGGTGTGTATGGGCGTGCATTGTCATGCAACAACAAACCTTTCTTCGGTTTCGGCGTTTGGTGCGAATTGCTGGCTTCAGTTTGTTGGTCAGCAAAGCACAGTATCTTGCACAGTTGATCGCACATCCCTTTTCCAGGTAGTCTACCAGTATAGGCCCTTTTGAATCCCAAACGAAGGTTAGCGTCACCTTTCCCCGGAAGACTGAGTCTTGAATTCCTTCGTCGTTGGCGAGCCAGGATTTTTCCACTCCATACTCTCTCTTTTGGATTCTGCTTCATAATTATGGACCCTCGCTTCATCTCATGTGACTGTTCTGCTCTTTGTTCTTCTGTGGTGCACATCGCTAGTGGAGTGGCCGTGCTTACACTATAAATCCAGACAGAAAAATGGTGCGATCAGGTTTAAACTTCGGTCACGTGACTACAATAGTACCAACTATAAGCACGCATGTGCAGAGGGCAGTGCGACAATAATAAAGATATGTTATGGCGAAAGTGCAGATAATTCTTGACTTCCCCTCGTGTAAGTGCTTCCTGCATACACATAAGAGAACACTACATAAATCTTTATGTTAGTTTATCCATCCTAGCCCCAGGCACCTTGTTGTTTTTTTATACAGCTTTATTTACCAGTAATTGATATGAGGCATTGCGACATCTCATCTGTTTTATAAACAGGTGTTTCACAATTATTTACTCTTTCTCTGCATTTAAACTTTTGTAAGATTATTGCAATTAAAATTTTGTAAGATGAAAAAAGATGGGTTAAAGATCTGTAGATTGTAGGGTTTACCGTGTCTTTAGTCTTGAGGGTTCAGTGAACTTATCGGCTGTTACCTCTCCATCCAGTACTATCTTAGTAAACATTTATGAGAGTGCGTTACATCTGCTAAATATTTTCACCATATGATCGTGCTTTGGTGATTAGTAGTTGTGTGTTGCCTTTTTGTATTTTTATGATATTTTAATGGGGTCGTAGTGCTTTGACAAATTCTTGCAATATTCATGATTCTTCTAATGCTGTATTTCTTGTTTTGAACGACCACGTCCATGGTGATTATTTCACTGTCCATACCCATGCCTCAGATTCCTTCTGTGACTGCTGTTAGTGTTGCACTGACTTCTATTTTGATTTTACCCGTCCACGATGAAAAACCATTTTGGTTTGAAGTTGACATATGTTTTGTTCTGAGAATCGCTTTGTCGCTTTTCATACCAATGGAATCTTTGCAATTTAGCGGGAATAACTTGCTTCAGATGTTCTTTAATTTTGATACATTTTTTTTCTTTTTCATATAATATTTCTATGCCATTCGTCACTCATTTTTCAATTGGTCCGTTTTATTATCGATTTCATTCCGAACTATGAGATACTTTATAATTTTTTTAAAATCATTTTATGTATTTGTATCCGTTTACTTTGCTTGGATCGTAATGTTCTGATACAACTAGATTTGAGCGAGGATCCACGATATGCAGAAACCAGTACACATATTATTTTGTTTAACCTAGTGATATTGATTGTCGCCTCGATTTCTAATGAGACTGTGACATCCAGGTTTGCGGGCTATTTTTACTGTTATTGATATTTTAATTTTCAGATTTATCCGAAGGAGATTCTTTGGCAGAACCATTGATCAGGCTATTTGTTGTTGATTATTTAATTTCAACTTAAAATTTCATATTCATAAATGTGATCGTTAGAATTACCATAAATGTGTTGGTTAGTTGGTTTGTTGGTTGGTTGGTGTGTGTGTGTGTGTGTGTGTGTGTGTGTGTGTGTGTGTGTGTGTGTGTGTGTGTGTGTGTGTGTGGGTGTGTGTGTTGGTGTGTGTGCGTAGGCGCGTGATTTAATGGTTAGGGTGTTTCTTTCATGATCGTAAGATTGTGGTTGGTTTCGATTCCTGGACCGGGCGGTGCGTTGTGTTCTTGAGCAAAACACTACATTTCGCGTTGCTCCACTCTACTCAGCTGGCAAAAATTAGTAATTCCACGGGAGGAGGGAATATATACTCCACAGAATTCGGAAAACCCATGGGCAAAGTGGCGTTACATGAAAAAAAAAAGGAAAAAACAATCGATGAGTGGAAAAAAATCGAGAAACCGATTCCTTATGGGATTTCCCAATCAAATTGTCAGCAAAATTGCAGCCAAAAGTTTACCAATTTCAACGGATTTCACTCAAATTTGACGTCGATGTTACTTAGTTTGCTTTAAAATAAAGAGCTTGATTAGCTTAATAATCCTAACTTAATCCCGAGCAAAGCCGGGCTATACTGCTAGTATATATATATATATATCCACAGTGTACAACATTACATGTCCATTACAGCCGATTTTACCAAGCGGTTTCGCGCTGGGGGTACAACGGAGTGTTTGGTAACAATCCGATTATATAATCCTACGCTCATTAGAGTAAGCCTATATGGAATGAAATATGGCGACTGCTCTCTGTAGCTGGAGGTGAATGGATACATCCGGTTTACAGTTGCTAAGAAAAGATGAAGAAACAAAACGAGTACGGGACTAAGTTAAGAGTTATATTCCCTGGTTCCGAGATGTCGCTACTGGGTTAGTTACACTGCAATTCGGAAATAGGAAATGTATGCGTTTTTCCGGCTGGTGTTCTTATCAAAATTGGTTATGTGTAGTGGTATATGTGTGTGCGCGTGCATGCATATCTATCTATCTATCTATCTATCTATCTATCTATCTATCTATCTATCTATCTATCTATCTATCTATCTGTCTGTCTGTCTGTCTGTCTGTCTGTCTGTCTGTCTGTCTGTCTGTCTGCCTGTCTTTTGTTTGCCTTGTGATGCCATGCTGGGACCAGATACGAGAGTGAAGAGATAAGGTATCAGTTGCCCCTGCAGTCTGAACGATATTTCATCATCCAGGGAGCAAGAATGGCTGAGTGTGCTGTCCAGGTAGACAAACCCGTCTACCACTTTCAGAAACCAAGATAGCTGGTTCCATATATGGATTTCCTGGTGGCGGTTGGAACATTACAACAGTCTTGCCCAGGCTTCTTTCAGTTTTCGTCTGCCAAATTCACTCACAAGTGTTCGGTCGATCCCAGACTATAGGCACTTCCCTAAGGTGTCACGCAGTGCGAATGAACCCAAATCGATGTGTCTGGGAAGTAAACTTACCACACAACCATGCCAGTGCCGTCAAGTGAATGGGCTTAAGTGGTTTATTTTTTATTACCTGCTTTTAGTCTATGGTTACGACGGTCGCTTTGCCACCACCACGTTGTTCGGGATTCAATCCCACTGCACGCGCCAACCAATGCTTTGTGAGTATATTTGGTAGATGGAAACTGTGAGGCAGCCAGCCGTACATATATACATGTCTATCTATCTATCTTTATATATATATATATGTGTGTATATATATATATATATGTGTATATATATATATTATATTATATTATATTATATTATATTATATTATATTATATTACACCGGAGTAAGCACATAAATGTAAAACAAGGTGAAAAAAAGAGTACTCAAATACCAGAGGTAGAGTTATGCTTTATTTAAAAGCAGCAGAAATATAACAAAAGCTGTTACTCAGAGTTTCACATTCTCTCCGACGAACGGGAACGTGAAACTCTGAGTAACAGCTTTTGTTATATTTCTGCTGCTTTTAGATAAAGTACATATGATATTATATAGATGGAGAGATACTATTATATGTGTATGTTCCTCATCACCGTTTGCCTACAAGTATTGGTGTGTTTACGTCCACTTAAGTTGGTAGTTCGGCAAAAGACACCGACTGAATAAGTACTTCTTTTAAATGGAAACATAAGAACCGTAATCGATTTGTTCGACTAAATTCTGCAAAGCGGTGCACAAGCACGATCGCACTCCGATGAGTGAAAGCAAGTAGACGTTATGGGTAAACTATGCCAAGTTTCGAGGTGCATTCCAGACATTTTTAGGAGAGACATTTATAACTTCCTAGATTATTGTAATTTCCGTACATCATTATTATACAACTAATAAATTGACCTGTCAACTTTTATTATTCCAAGTTGAAGGGAACAGTTGAAACAGCAATTCGATCACATCCTACTACACTGCTTGTCACAGCTGACTAATTTACGAAATGCAGTCGGGACGTGAAAAGAATTTGGAAGCTCGTTATCCCGTAAAGTTTTGTGTCAAACTGCAACAATACTACAGAAACTTATGAACTAGGAGTAAGAGTGGCTGTGTGGTAAGTAGCTTGCTTACGAACCACATGGTTCTGGGTTCAGTCCCACTGCGTGGCACCTTGGGCAAGTGTCTTCTACTATAGCCTCGGGCCGACCAAAGCCTTGTGAGTGTATTTGGTAGACGGAAACTGAAAGAAGCCCGTCGTATATATGTATATGTTTATGAGTGTGTATGTGTGTGTATATGTTTGTGTGTCTGTGTTTGTCCCCCCAACATCGCTTGACAACCGATGCTGGTGTGTTTACGTCCCCGTAACTTAGCGGTTCGGCAAAAGAGACCGATAGAATAAGTACTAGGCTTACAAAGAATAAGTCCTGGGGTCGATTTGCTCGACTAAAGGCGGTGCTCCAGCATGGCCACAGACACTTAACTGAAACAAGTATAAGAGTAAAGGATTAACTGCTTCGGACTGATTATGGATTAACTTATATGAGCCGATAATCTGATTTTCGCTGGCACAAGTGGTCAGGCAAAGCAAGTCCACCGAGAAGATTATGACGAAGCCATTTTTCGACTGCAACGGCATCATCTACATCCACGGTGTTCCTTCTAGCCAGACGGTCAACAAAATGAATTTTGTGGATGTTTTGAGAGAGTTCAGTAAGAGATTTTGTCCCAAAAGGCCAGAGCACCTGCACTACAACAATGTACCAATCTACAACTACATTTTGGTAACCAATTCCTTGACAGAGATGAGCATCAAAACTCTCCCTCTCCCTCCCAACAGTCTAAGCCTTGCTCCCTGTCATTTACAATTGTTCACCAAGCTAAAAGAAAAATAATATATGGCGGAGGCTGTGAAAGGGGTTCTAGACACCTTCAGTCTGTGCGGAGCGGGGGGAACTTCAATGGGACCTTCACGAAGTAGCCGGAGCGCCATAGTAAGTGCATTTAAGTCAAAGGATCCTATTTTGAATGTTATTAGAGTTTTGTAATTCTTTGAAATTAATGTCTTTCCTAAACTAGTCTCAGAACTTCTGGAATTCATACCTTGTACGTTGAATGCTTTTGCTTTTAACCGTTGTTTATTATTCTGTTGTATTGATTGTAGTGAACGAAATGTATATGCAGAGCTTAGTGTGTGATTCTGTTTTCTCTATGTTGTGTATCTGTGTAAGTTCTGGAGTTTTCGTTCTGCATTATTTGTCTCCATTGTTTCTTATTCTTTTTTCTTTCTGGGTTTTTTTCTAGTTTCTAATCAATCCATTATGATCGTTACTATTATCATTATTTAATTATTTATACCATTCATTAGGATATTGATGAAGGGTAAAAATGTGTCGAGGAGTCAAAGGC
>NC_043002.1:53353598-53356098 GCF_006345805.1 Octopus sinensis | reverse complement strand
GAATTTATATAGAACGATTCGACCCAATTCCTTACTTTATATTAAGCCTGGTACTCAGGCAAACACAGATATAAATACACGTTCACACTCACACACACACACACACACACACACACACACACACACAAAGGCATGTCGAATATATGTATATATATATATATATATACATGCATATACGGGTACAGGACGTCACCAACGGTGCAAGTAACATACACATGAGAGATAGATACAAGACGTGGACAGTAACTGAACAAAAACGAGTGAAATACGTAATGTACATACATACATATACATACATATATATATATGTATGTATATATGTATTCATATGAGGGACTCTTATGTTGTTGAACGACGTATGAGTGTTCGGCAATTTCTTACCGAACAACCGCACAGATGATTTGTTTTTAGTGATCAAATGTTTGTGTACACATAAGCTCATTCCTTCCATCAAATCGACATCACCTGTTTAGGTGCACCGTGTGCCACATGTCAGATGCTAACATGATCGTAGAGCAACATCAAATAAAGTGCTTTCCTCAAGAACACAACGCATGGGAATCGAACCCATGATCTCGCAATAGCTAGTTAACACCCTAACCACTGACCCATATATATACATATATATATTATATATATATTATATATATATATATGTCGTATGTATAAAGCATATACGATACGATGGTGGGTATATGCTTATGTAACTGTTCATGCATGCGCGTGCACACACAGACACACACACACACAAGCACGCACGCTCGCGCACATATTCAAACAATGTCCATACTCGTTTGCAGAAGTATTTGAGTTCTAGCAGTTGATTCAGAGTGTGTCACAAACATACAAACCGACATCTAGTACAAACCAAGTGACTAAACGGTACCCACTATGTTCTTCATACCACCCAAAACATACCAAATCCGATATTCTGCTTAACCTCTCGAAAATAATCCAAACAATGGTCTCCAGTCCAGATAAAAAAAAACAACTCTTTGTATATATAGGTACATATGTGTATTTGAAGAAATAGAGAACCCTTCCGCATTATCCATCAGAACAGATGGATGATAATAGAATTATCCATCAGAACAGATAGATAATAAAAGGATGTACAGTAGGTCTTCAAAAGAAAATTCGAGAGATAGAAGGACAGAACAAAAATAATCAAATGCAAAAGTCAGCCAAAGTTACTAAAAATAAGTACTTACCGGCGGTTAACAAAAAAGTACTTACCAGGTTAAGAAGTGGATAATTCAGTTGAGGAACTTGCAACAATTGTATTGGGGGCACAAATTATAAATGTAAATCAGGAGGTTTTACTTTAAAAAAACCCATTTTACTTATTCTTCAAAAAAAAATTGATTTGTGCTATTAAATGCAATGGATACAGGGAAGACTTCATTGGACAAACTAAACTCACTTCAAGAATGATATTAAATATTCATCGTCAACAAACACAGGAGCCCAAAACAAAACAAATTCCATTTAGTGAACATCAAGACATCTGCGCGAAAGCCAAATCGCCCAAATTTCTTGTTTTCCCATTCTACCAATGTTCAGGCAATACTCCTGACGAAACAAGAATTAATAAGGAAACTTCATTTATTAAAAAACTAGCAGTATCGCCCGGCGTTGCTCGGGTTTGTAAGGGAAATAACTATAAAGCATTTTTAGAGAGTTATAGCCAAAAAATGGAAAAAAATGATGGTAAAATTTTTTTTTTAGTTAAAAAGGTCGGGTTGCGTCCCCTAGACAGTCTGTGGTTTGTGTTTCTGATTCTCGACCCCATGTCGAATTATCGATTTTTTTCAGAACTGGGGAACTTTTCAAAATTTTGCTGCGTTAGTTTGAATTATGACATTGGGCTATGTGTGTGTCAAGTTTCATCAGAATCGGTTGAAAGCCGTGGTCAGGGTGAGGGTACAACCTAACAGACACACAGAAACACACACAGACAAACTGCCGTTTATATATAGAGAGATACAAGCCACTGCTGAACAGGCTATAAAACCATCATTAATACACGATTCACCTCTTCTTATGAATTAATTATTGTAGAAAATCTACTCTGGCTCGTTCTTCAGAAAACCAAAATTCATGTAGCAGCTATCATTTACCTTATTTATTCCACACTTCGTTATCTTAGTTAAACTTTACAGTTTTAAATTAGTTTATTATCAGGCTAATAAATTAATTATCTATAAAACGTTTGTGTAACTAATTATTATATCACTTATTCATATCCCTCTTTTCTAACTGTCCAATGACATATTCAATGGAGAAAAACTTTTTTGTTTTCTTCTCGCGCGGCTGTCAGATATATGTAATACATGAATGTTAACCAATCTATCTGTATGTAAATTTTAAAAACAAATTATTTTTATAACAATGGATAGAATAGACATAATTCACGACACAACTCCATACACTATTTACTTTTGAAGACCTAATGTGAAACTGGTCAAATCTATTCATATATTTTAAAATACAATTAAAA
>NC_043002.1:53316098-53346098 GCF_006345805.1 Octopus sinensis | reverse complement strand
ACAATGGATACTGGTGTCATCAGACGAAGGATCGCACAGAACATTATGACAAAATAAAATTGTGAATGCAGTATAAAAATATTTTCAGTGTAGGTAAAATAGGAGAAATGGAACGAGGAGAGTAAGAGGCTGGCAGTTGGACAACGTGAGAGGTTACAACAAGTAGATAAAAAAAATAAAAAGGTAGAGGACTAAATGTAAGTGCACAAGAACATTCAAAGTAAAATGTTGTGCATAGTAAATTGTACGGCGAAGAAAGGATAAAGAAAAGTAAATTGACAGTTCGGATAAACACTTCATCAAAGTAGAGTAAGAAAGAAATAAGCAAGAGAAAGAAAAAAAGAAAAAAAAACGACACCTGTTTATACCACGTGTGTAACTTTCAACAACGGGAAAAATTCACATTTAAATCGCTAATACAGAATTCCCAGTACTCGGATAATGTCAGATGAACTACAAATATTTAAATAGGCTAACATTGAAGTAATTCTTTAGCAATTATATTTCGTCTACTTTTGATTTGTAATTATTTCTCACATTCATTTTGTTTTTATTGTCTTTCTTGGAGTCGGAATTTAAATTTCAGAACTGATGGCACGATGGCGATCGAAACACCATCGTTCTTGATTATCAAATTTGAAAAAACACCTCTCTTATTTTAAAACGGTGGGATTACTTTCATACAGACTAATGTTTGATAAATTGGTAGATAAATTTTGATCCCTTGCTGACTTGAGCGTGCTCAAAGAACAAGGTGTTTTTTCTATTATTTATATATTGGCAATCTTATTATGGAGAAATTTTCGTTCCAAAGATATTTTTGTTTATACTCTGTCAATATCATTATTACGGAATATCATCATTGTGTGTGTGTGTGTGTGTGTATGTGTGTGTGTGTGTGTGTGTGTGTGTGTGTGTGTGTGTGTGTGAATTTCAGTTAATTCGCTAGACACGATAAATTTCAGAGTTCTTTAATATACTGTAATTGAAAGTCTCTAAATTACTAGCATGAGGAGTTTTGTGAATCCGAACCTGCTTTCCCTTCAGTTATCTAGTGTTTGATTATATTGTGAAACTTTATGCAAAAATAATCGAAAGATAATTGAAAAGAAAACGGTTATTTTTTTCATATATAAAGATCTCATGGCTATGCGTAAAAACGTCTCAAACGGTTTTCTTAAATTAGTGCGTTTTCTTACTTTAGTGTATAAGTTTAAAACCTTATACAAGAGAGATTACGAACCGCCCGCTTATGGAACTGTTTAAACGATATGTTTAAAAAAGCCTTGAAACGAAGTCTATTTCTCTGATCCAAGTCAAAGACAAAGGAGTCAATCACATGCACAAAAGCCAATTCCATACACACAAGGTGTTGTTCATAATGTTGCTTATGTGAGACAAAATTTTTTCATTTTTTTTTTCTTGAGGCAGAGGTCACATCACATATTTTATTGGAAGCTACTGTTGCTTTATTATTTAACGCTATGAACTAACCTCACTTGAAAATTTTTGACAAAACCGTAGCACATTTTCTCCAGGGCTGACAAATGAATGTTTTTACTTATAAAATCGTTTTTTGAATGTCAATTTTATTGCTTAAATTTATATTTTAAGTTCGACTCTGTTGTTTGTTTCTTTGCTCTGTGTGTTTTTGGATTTGCCAAATATTTACCATCTAGTGGGCAATTCTTATGAATTCTGATATTCCATGATTGATATTGGACAGCTGTTTACTTATCCGTTTCATTGAACCGAAATTATTACTAACTGAACAACTAACCTTTTCACAGCTCCTTTTTAATATCTTATTACAGTTATGCTCGAACGAAAAATATTAATCTATCAAATTAAGGAATTCCCTGACTATATTAGTTCTCACCGCTAAATTAAATATTGGGTTATACCATAAACTATTCCTTTTCCTTATTTCTTTCCCATTGTTCTGTGCTTTCAGTGCTTCTGTGTATCTTATCTTTTGGCAGAACCCACTATTTCTGAGTGCTTCATTACAATACACAGCTACTTACATAAAAGCATCTTCATCGAGAGATAAAGACGATATACGTTTACGAACGTTGTCGATCAAGTTCCTCGAGATAATGGGCGAGTTGTTTGATTGCCTGTGCATATACACTAATTCTTCATTCGGTGCGTGATATAATCTGAAGCTATTACTATACAGCGTCAAGGTCGTATTTAGCAAATCATTGGCAATAAGGTTAGCATCAACTGTAACACTAATTTCTATTTTCTGAATACATTAATCAGATTCTTTTTACGTGTATCTAACTTATGATCGTTACGATTACTCAATGGATCAAGCCAACATACCAATATAAACACAATCTATTTCAGGAAATTTCTTTCTCAATAAATCTAGAGTATATAGTCCTATATTTTCTCTCTCTTGAGCACCATTATCTGCTACCACAGACACACCGAATAATTCTAACCAATGAATCGTCACCCAAAGTGTCTGAGATTTATTTCTATTAATAATCGCATCCCTCTCCGGCTCACTAGTATCTGATTGTTTTCGCAAAATCAAGGACTTTCACTAACAAAAGTGTGGTTATTAAACTATAAAAGTCTGATATGTCAAACTGTGTGAATCTACAGTTTTTCTTCGTTTTTATCCTTCGAAAACATTACAGTACTTCTAAACTGTAATGAACAAACAACTTTTACTCAGATAGTGACTTTTTCGGATCTTTTCGGTTTGAACGGCAGTTTTTCTAGCGGTGTCATATGAAATTGTCACCCATAATTATGACCCTAGTATCGATCTATTGCATTTCAATCTGTTTTAGAGTTAGGGTTAGTTAGGGTTAGGGGTGGGGGGAAGGGTATCTTTTTTTCTTCAGAAATGTAAATAAACCTAATCAGCTTCTGAAACGAGGGACATATTCATACGGCACAAAATGATTTTACCTCAATGGACGTAATTGATTGGTTGAAATTGCAGAAATTGAAGAAAAAAAAACAACAAATATCTTACAAACTATAGAATTTTCGCAATAAAACCAAGAGAAAAAGATGTTTTATAAACACATTCTACCAATATACGAAGTTTAAATTTTTTTAGTTACCTAGAAATTATGTTAAAAACAGCCGTTCAAACCGAAAAGATCCACTTTTTCTAATATTTCTTTGCTAATTATATCAAACACTGGCTTTCCTAGACTAATTAATCTACGGTTAGCGTTACTCTCGAAGTTTATTTTATGATCTTTAATTGTTATAAAATTCTTATAACAATCTTTAATTGTTATAAAAGGGAACTGGAGTATCAGGCATTGCACTTTACCAACAAACGAACTATCTTTGGCTTTTTGATTAATAAACCTATAAGTTTCGTTTCGAGATTCTTTTCATAAATGTTTCTTATATTATTTAATAAAAGCCTTTTATATGTGCTAGCGTGTATTCTATACACATCCCTTGTTATATGTGAGAGGCCGAGGCAACTTTCAGCTAACCTGATTCGCATAGAAACATCGAATTCAACTAATTCCTTATGGAATTTGATTCTTTATAGGTTGATTAAAATATTCTCATCAAATTTTGGCAAAACTTTAGTGTAAAGGTGGACGTTAAGTGTTCTGAGGCCAAATTTAATCTCTTTATCATGTCTAAGCTTGCCATTTTTCGAAGAGATTAAAATTCAACAGCAAGCGGCTTATAAACACGCCCATTTTCTCCATCATTGATTTCATAAGATACTTCGTATGCCTCAAATTCACACTCGTGCTTATCCATAGACAGCTACAAGTACTTGTCTTCGTAAAGGGGTTCTACAGATTTAAGAGATAATACATAAATACATACGTGTATATATGTATGTATGCGTATGTGTGTATAGGTTTATATATATGTGTATGTATGTGTGTGTATATATATATATGTATGTATGTATGTATGTATATATATATATGTATATATATATATATATATATATATATATATATATATATATATATAATATTTTTTGTCTTTTCCTTTGTTCAGTCATTGGACTGATACCATACTGAGACATCGCCTTGAAGGGTGTAGTCGAAAACAATTTTCCGCGCAACTTTTTTTAAGCTCAGCACCTATTCTATCAGTTTCTTTTGCCGAACCTCTAAGTCACAAGGACATAAACAAACCAACGCTGGTTGCCAAGCAGTAGTGGGGGACAAAAGCAAATACGAAGGCACACACTCATGCAACCCCACACACATATATATATAGATGTGTGTATATGTATGTGTGTGCGCGTGTATATATATATAAACATGCGACGTACTTCTTTGAGTTTCCGTCTACCAAGTCTTCTCACAAGATATATAGCAGCAGGTACATATCAAAGGTGCCATGCAGTGGGACTAAACCCAGAACCATGTGGCTGAAGAGCAAACTTCTTCTCCCAACCATGCCTCTATCTATCTATCTATCTATCTATCTATCTATCTATCTATCTATCTATTTACGCGTGTGTGTGTGTTTAAATGTTTTTCCTTGAAATAATTAGTTGTTTGTGCATGACCTCTTTTGAGAAACAAAACGTTTAGTTAACTCACACTACACAAACTAGCACTCTGTTGAATCACCGAACACAGCACACAAGCTCTCCTTCCCTATGTACATCTCACTACATAACACCTTTCACACCAAACACCTCTTTCTTTCCTCTCTCTCTCACTGTTTCTCTCTCTCCCTCTTTTTCTCACGTCTTTTTTCTCTCGCAAGCCATAAATCATTCTCTAATTCTAGAAAGTAAAGCAATATATCAGAGAGAGAAAATATATGAGTTTTTGCATATGTAGGTAACAGAAATGAAGATAAGGAATGTGTAGGAAGACGGTTATGTCAGAGACAAGGAAATGTAAAAATAAGATAGTAATAAAAGAATATATGAGTTAGAAAGTAAGAAAGTTAGAAAGAGAGAAGGGAGTGAAAGAAAAGTGTTTAGGCTGTAGAGAAATGAGAAAGTATAAGAGTTAAAGATGGAGAGGGAGAAAGAAAGACTGACAGACAGGCCAACAGATAGTTAGGTAGACTGAATTATTACTGGTAGACGATATTGCCTGCACGAAGTATATCGAGATACTTACTTACATACTTTATCAGCCATGACGACGACTACTATGATGCTTGTACAATGTATATATATATTTACTAGCTTAAAAGCCGTCCAATAAGCTTTTAAGCTAGCTCCTGTGGAGGGCCCTTCATTAGGCATTGAGCCCAAGAATGACATTTCATGCATTGAGTACATATTAAATTTTATTAAACTTAAACAATATTTTTGCAAGCGATGAACAATTTTCATCAGAACAATGATATAATTTATCGACTTGGACTCATTGCAAAGCTGCACGATAAACAACAGTAGCACTACAATATCTGCCATAGAAACACCATTCAGACTTCTGACACCACCACTTTCAATACCTTTGACTTCGCCGCCTTCCCCTCCACCATCATCACCACTGTCTTTCACATCACTTACTCACACCGTCATCCCTGACCTCCTCGGCTACCACCACCATCATCACCAATGCCTCCGCCTCTATCTCAACTACATCTCATACTAATACTCTCACCCCATTATCATCGTTCAGTATGGTGGTTCAGTGTTCAGTCCCTATTTCTCTCACATACTCACTCTTTCTCTCTCTTTATTATTACTCCCACTACAACCATCAACACTACTATTTTTTATAAAAACAACATCAACACTCCCTAAATTTCTTTGTCTCTCTTTCTCTCCCTCTCTTTTTCTTTCTCTCTTTCTTTCTTTGACTGTCTTCGCCACCACCCTCACCATCTCTGTACCTACTATTACTCTCACCCCAGCATGAGCAATAGTAAAAGTGTCAATGAATAGTGAGATAGGGGGCGAAGTGTGACACACTGACACACAGAAATTAGTTTTCGCATTTATTATATTTATATGCGCTCGTTCAATATAGATGTATGTCATTATTCAGTTTCATTTCAAAAATTTTTACCCATAGAGAAAGAGCTGGTTCCTAACCTAGATCCAAAGCTCTTTCATTGGAATTTCAACATCGACAGGGTATTTTTGTGTGTATGTATATGTATACATGTATGTATGTATGTATGTATGTATGTATGTATGCATGCATGCATGTATGTATGTATGTATGTATGTATGTATGTATGTATGTATGTATGTATGTATGTATGTATGCATGCATGCATGCATGCATGCAGCATGCATGCATGCATGCATGCATGCATGCATGCATGTATGTATGTATGTATGTATGTATGTATGCATGCATGTATGCATGCATGCATGCATGCATGCATGCAGCATGCATGCATGCATGTATGTATGTATGTATGTATGTATGTTGTATGTATGCATGCATGCATGCATGCATGTATGTATGTATTATGTATGTATGTATGCATGCATGCATGCATGCATGCATGTATTATGTATGTATGTATGCATGCATGTATGTATGTATGTATGTATGTATGTATGTGTTTCTTCTGTTTTAATCATATGTATTCTTCCTCTGAAGGAGCTAGTTTCTAACAAAGATACAAAGCCCCATCTTTGGAATATATACAACGAAAACAGTGTCACATTTTAAATCTGAGAAAAGTCGTGCATAGTTTTACTGTTCCGTTTACAGATTGTATTTGTAATGTGCGAATCAGTTGGTTGATTTCTTTTTCTGAAAATCCAAGCTTGTCCAGACTGACAGTTAGGCATTTACTTACAAAACCAAGTGCTTCAGTTACTATTGGTATGCATGTATGTATTATGTATGCATGAAGACAAACAGGGATTGGCAGACAGAGCCTTCGCACAAAAGTGAGTATCCTACGGTAGGATGCATCATACTTTCGTTAATTGCTTTAGGCACCTTTGTAGTCGTAAGTAGATGTAGACACTCTTTCAGGTTTCCTGGTCTTAACTCACAGGATCATTGAGAGTATAAAAGGCTGCACGGAGGAGAGAAAGAGAGGGGGGCTCGCTTGAACCAGTATTTGGCTGGTTTTCATTTTAGCTGAGTATACTGGAGAAACGTGAATGCAATGCCTTGCACAAGAGCACCATGCTTTGCCTGGTTCAGTCCGGTGTGAAGTTATAGTTTGGATGAATATATATGATTGCTTCAAAGAAGAATTGCTTGCAATATGTGCTATCTTTAATATAGCCTGTTAGCACAATCTTATGAGAGCGACATTTGTTGTAGTTGCTTTCTCTGAAGTATTTAAGCAAACTATTTAAAAGGGGATTATTATGACGTTTTATGTTTGTTTGTTTGTTTTTTGTTTTTTTGTTTTTTTTCGAACAGACTACAGAAACTAAAGAAGGCACCTTTTCAAGTTCGTCTGTGGGCTAAGTATTTTATTTGACATTTGAAATATTTGGAAATTGGATTAAGTCCTACTAATTTCTTAGATAAATATTTATTCGCTTTCTTTTTTTTTTAACACGATGACATTACCTTAGTGGACCGCAGTCAAGATCGAATAAGTAGAAACAAGTACAAAGACAAAAGAATTAACAATTATAAAAAAATACTGTAGTCTTCAATTTATAAAGACATTTGATGAGGAAGTCATCAAGGAAAATTAAGCACGTAATTCCTGTCAAATCAAAATTGATATTACTAAATCGGATCTAGGTCTCTTGAAAGGTCTGTGTGAGTGTCTGGCAGGTGCTTGTGAAAGAGATAGAGATAGATAGATAGAGGGAGAGAGAGGGATTTAGTGAGTGTATGTGTGTTTCCTCATTAGCGAAAGGCAAGGTAGAGCATGTTCTCTCGCGATGCAGGTTTCGTTCTTATTTAAATGCTCCTTTTGACAACATAATAATGAGTGATTGCCATAAAGACTAACAAAAGATGTAGTGAAAGAAAGCTTCTGTGCGTGTGTGTGTGTGCGTGCATGCTGCCTTTTTGAGTGTGTGAGTGTGTATGTGTGCATATTTGTGTGTATCTGCCTATGCTATGGAATTAAAATGACGTGGAAAAATTACGCAATATTTGAGTAGAGTGTATGTATGTATATATGTATGTATACATGTATGTATACATATATGTATGTATATATATATATATATATATATATATATATGTATATATATATATATATATATATATATACATACATACATACATATGTATATACATACATACACGCAACGCACACACAAACTCTTACACACACGTGCATGCATTCATACGTACATGCATAGAATAGTACAAGAGAAAAGGGACATCTATGGACCATTCGCAAGGAGTTTGGAAATCCAGTACCGAAGATACACTTCCCCCCTCCATGCCTATTATTATAGGAGCACCGGGAAACGTTTTCATGGGGAGAGGAGGCAACTCCTTAATTCATGCACCTCAAATGTTTGTCATATCTGGGACTATAAAAATCTACAAAACCTTCTTAAGATTTTAAAGGATGATGAATTTCTCTCTACCCAGGTGGCTGGTCAGAATGAACAGTAAATTAAATACAGTAAAAGAACATAAATCACGTGACAACCGATGTTGGTTTGTTTACTTCCCCGTAACTTAGCGGTTCGGATGGATAGAAAAATACCAGGCTTGAAAAATAAGTACTGGCTTCGAATTGTTCGGCTACACACTTCAAGGAGGTGCCTCAGAAGGGTCAAAGGGCTAAGTCTAGTGTAGAGTCACTTTCATTTTCAGTGTTACGTTTACAACTCTAGACGTGTGTTGGATTCGTTTAGGACCTATTCAGCAATGTACTCGGGTAAGAAGTCTACAAACTATTCAAATGACACCTTCAGGGATGGGAATACAGGTACAACACCGCGTTTACGGGGAATGATGGTACAGAACTTCTAATTTTCCCATTAATTTACGAGCAAGAACTTCAAATTGCCGCGATCGCCTGATTAGCTTACTAGTTCTTTTCACTTTACCTTGCATACTACAGACTTAAGAAACTTGTATCGAATACATCAATGTAGATTACCAGGACTTCGTTGGATTAAGTAGATTTATCATTTGTTTTAATTTAGAGTAGTTTGACCACGGTAAGCACACCTGGTCCGGAAAAATCAGTAGTCAGGAAAGGCTTTGAAATTAAATGTTCAGAAAATTGATGTTGACCTATACGTTCTATCTTTTCTTTTTTACTTCTTATAGTCATTTGACCACCGCCATGCTGAGGCACTACTTTGAAGGGGATTTAGTAGAAAAAATCCAGCCTACGACTTATTTTTTTAAAGCCCACTACTTATTCTATCGGTCTCTTTTGCCGAACCGCTAAGTTGCGGGGACGTAAACATGTATATATATATATATATATATATATATATATATATATATATATATATATAATATGGGTGGCTAATTCGCAATTCTAAAGGCAGAAATATATGCGTCGCTAAAGTGACAAAGGGCACTAATCGGTGCCAGTATTGCTAGAAATAAGAATCAATACAACACAGTAACTACGGAAAGCACTACCTTAATGAGCGACAAAGAAGGCAACCTCCCTACCGCAGATATATATATATATATATATATATATATATATATATATATATATATATATATATATATAATATATATATATATATATATATATATATCAGGCACGTTTCTTTCAGTTTTCGTCCACCAAATCACAAGGCTATAGTAGAAGACACTTGCCCAAGATGTCACACAGTGGGACTGAACCTGGAACCATGTTGTTGGCAAGCAAGTTTCTTACCACACAGCCACGCCTACGTCTATCATTATCTTTCAGTCCAAAGCATATTGGAAAGGGTATTTTAACGGAAATTAAAGAAACTTAATGTTGGCCATATCAAATGTCTCACTTCTAAATGTAAATCAACCACTTCAACTATAGTCGGAAATATACATTGAGAGTGGTTAGCTCATTTGTAAAGATTCAGATTGTAAGTCTAACAGCTGTTTCTGGGGGCTTGGATATCCATAATATTAGTAGGTGTGATTCATTACAATATGTGGCCGTAATGGATACCATCAATATTGGATAAGACGAGCCTCGGTCATCAAGGTAGAGATGATCTTACATTACAGATCTTAATATATTTCTCTCAAATTGTCTTCTCGCGTTGTCAATTGTTTTCCATTATTTCTTTTCTTATACACCTCCAGTCATACCATATATTTTTACTACTGTTTCCTTTCATGCATTTCTTTCCTATCACGCCCCGAGTGATTTTTTTGCTACAATCTCGCAAATACACACATCCAATTCTATCTGTTTGTCAATCTATCTTCACACGTACACACACACGCGCACACTCACACACATACACACACACACACACGCGCACACAACGATGTACACATAAATTTCGTAAACAGAAAGATTAGACACTCTTCTGTGACTGTGAGTAAAATACAGTTGATCAATAAACATAGTGCCAAGAAATGTGCATGTGTGTGTGTTTGTGTGTGTATGTGTATATATATATATATATATGTGTGTGTGTGTGTGTGTGTGTGTGTGTGTGTGTATGTAAACGTATGGCGCAGGAGTGGCTTGTAGTAAGTAGATTGCTTACCAGCCACATGGTTCCGGGTTCATCTCCACTGCGTGGCAAGTTGGGCAAGTGTCTTCTCCTATAACCTCGGGCCGACCAAAGCCTTGTGAGTGGATCTGGTAGACGGAAACTGAAAGAAGCCCGTCGTATTTAAATATATATGCATGTATATGTTTTTGTGTCTGTTTTTGTCCTCCCTCCATCGCTTGACAACTGATGTTGGTGCGTTTACGATAGAATACCGATAGCATAAGTACTAGGCTTAGAAAGACCAAGTCCAGGGTTCGATTCGTTCGACTAAAGGCGGTGCTCCAGCACGGCCGCAGTCTAATGATTGAAACAAGTAAAAGAATAAAAGAATATATATATATATATATATATATATATATATATCGTGCCTACCTGTAGTTGATTCCGTACTATAATTTTACGCTCCTATTCAAGCACTTCGATACAACGATCTTTAGCGGATATTTTGTCACTGTCCTTCTCTACATTAAAATCTGAAATGTACGATCTTCTCTACCTTGATGAGTGAGGCTCGTCTTATCCAATGTTGTTTGTATCCATTATCCATTACGGCCACTTATTGCGATGAACCACATCTATCAACATTTTCATGAATATCCCAGCCCCCAGAAATAGCTGTTGGACTTATAACAGCTTTCTTTTACCCCTTTAATATTATCTGTCATTTGTACTCTGTGTAAGTTGGATCTATTAATATATATCTCTATATATTTATACTTAAAAATCATCATCTGGAAGTCTCCACCTTTTGCTTTCTATAGTTTTGCGTTGGAAGACCAGCATTCCGAGTTCTTTTGCAGGGCTTAGAGGAATTGAAGGACCGCTGCAATAAGTGTGTGAATCTGAGAGGGGAATATGTTGAATAAAATCATAATTAATTTATCCTCCTGTATTTTCTTCTACCCAAACCCAGGAACTTTTCACTACCCTCTTGTATATATGTGTGTGTATGCATGTCTTTGAGTCTATGTTTGTCCCCTCAAAACCTTGAGAAGTGGTGTTGGTGTGTTTACGTCCTTGTGACTAGGCTTCAAAAGAAAATAAGTCTTGGGGTCGATTTGTTCAGTTAAAACTCTTCAAGGTGGTGCCCCAGCATGGCCGCAGTTAAATGACTGAAAGAAGAAAAGATAACAGATAAAAGATAACATGGTATTGGTCAATCCAGCGGGACTATACTAGAATATATTTGCCCAATGTACCGTATATCGCGCAGTAGGTTTGATCTCGAAACCACACGAGTCCAAAGCGAGAATTTTGAACGATTTCCAAATTGAACGTTTACAATTTATCTATTAATAATTATATTTTTATCTCCGAAAATTTTTTTAAATGAAAAAAATATGAAAATAAATGGGAAGCACGTAATTAATTTGGATTTTTTTTTTTTACGATAATAATAAAATCATACATATAATTAGAACAAAACAAAGAATATTTTGCGTGATGAAAATTTATGATTCACGCATTATATATTTATTTCCTTGAAAAACTAAATATTATCGGATTGTTTTGTTCGTTTCCCTATTGCTATATATTTCAATATAATTTTTGCACCTTTTTTCTTTCTTTTTTGCACTTATTTCACCTTTCTCCTTTTCTCTTTTGTTCTCCTTTGGAAGAAGTTTGAATTCTTTTATGTAGTTGTCCACATATTCACCTTCGATCACACGTACGTGCACGCACGCACGCACACACACACACACACAGACACACACGCACACATATATACACATAAGCACACGCACACACATGCGTATGCACACAAATACGCACATACTCGCGCACACACACCTGCACGCACGTACACAAGTACATACACATTTATATGATATCGGTATGCTTATATATGTATATATATATATATATATATATATACACACATGTATGCAAATATATGCATATATGTGTGTATGCTTGTGTGGGTGCACGCGCGCGTGTGTCTATATATGTGCGTATGTATGTGTGTGTGCATGTATATATATATATATATATATATATATACGAGTAAATATTGACAGCTTGTTTCTCTGCAATTGTTCAAATTGATGTAGACGCCTCTGATGAGAATATAATAAGATTCGAAAATCGATTAAGGTTGTTCATCATTTTTTGAGTCTGTGGAGAAACAGCTAAGTTAACCCTGTTTATAGATGCACCATATAGACTACATACATCATACCTTGATAGTGTGCAGACTGAGATGCCCCTTGACGGGCCCCTGTTATTAAACAGAGTGTTAACGATTACGGTATCCAAATTAGTAGCACCATGTTTTCTATAGCTACTTGGCTGCTGTCTTCTCGAAGAGATTCGGCGTAGCACAGAATGAGACAGAACTGGCCATTTGAATTGCAAGTACAACTCATTTTTGCCTGCTGAGCAACGTGAAATAAGGTATCTTGCACGAAGACACAACGGGCTGCCGGAAATCGACTTTACGACTTTAGAACCAAATATGTAATCACTAAGTCAGGCGCATTCATGTATACATATATTGTTTCCCAATTTTGGTACAAGGCCAGGAATTTCGGGAGAGCGTGTAAATCGATTACATCGAACCCAATGTCCAACTGTATTTATTTTATCGGCCCGAAAAGGATTAAAAGCATAGTCAGCTTCGGTGAAATTCGAACTCAGAACATGCAGACGGACGAAATGCCGCTAAGCGTTCTGCCCGGCGTGTTAACGACTCTGCCAGCTCGCCGCCTTAATATGTACATATACTAGAATTCAAAATGTATTGCATGTGACTGCCTCCGTTTCATAGTTCCACGCTAATATTCAGTAATTTGGACATAACGATCTTCATCGGAATTTTGTCGTAGTTATTGAAGTGATTAAACAAAATGGTGGCGAGAGGTCGGCACAAGGCGTTCTCATTTGTGTTTCGTTGAGAAATAAAATATATCACAAAGAAATCAAAACTAATAATGAACGAAATGAGAAGGCTACTAACAACTTACGAATGCAGTTTAAAATTGTTATTATCTCTTTTCAGGTCGAGTGACAAATCACCGGTGACGTCATACGTCGTGTGTTACGATGACATCTTGATTTTTGCTTCAGGAGCAACGTTCGGTGTATCCAAGTGCTTGTATAGGAATGTAAGATTATAGTACGGAATTAAATACAGGCAAGCAATACATACATACATACATACATATATATATATATATATATATATATATATATGTATGTATATATATATATATGTATATATCTTGGCATATCTGTACATATTGATCGCCAGTATTTTACTCAAAATCACAGAACAGCGACTAATCATCCTGTTTACAAAATTTATGCGTACATCTGTGTGTGTGAGTGTGTGTGTGTGTGTGTGTGGGTTTGTGTGTGTGTGTGTGCGTGTGTGTGTGTGTGTGTGTTGTGTGTGTGTGTGTGTGTGTGTGTGTGTGTGTGCGTGTGTGTGTGTGTATGTGTGTAGATCGAAAAGCAAGTAGAATCGGATGTGTGAATTTGCGAGTTGGTAGCAAAAGAGTCACTACACTCGGGGCATGATAGGAAAGAAATTCATGAAAGGAAACAGTAATAAAAAAATATATGGTATGGCTGGAGGTGTGTAAGAAGAGAAAGAATGGATGACAATTGACAAAGAGAGAAGACAATTAGAAAGAAATATATAAACACGGCGAGAGAAGGAGGAGGAAGAAGAAGTGAGGTGGGTGGAAAAATTGAAGAACACAAATGTATTTGACGAACAACAGGAAAAGTGTAAAAGAATACTAGATGAGTACTGTTGTATAGGTAGATATATAGGTAGGTACATAAATAGGTATATACACACACACGCACAAACATACAAACACACAAACACACACACACACACACACACCACACACACTCACACACAGAGACACACATATACTCACATGTAGGCAGATAGATTAAATACGCACATATAAATATACGTGTTTGTACTTATATGTGTGTGTATACACACACATACATACACACACGCGCGCGCATACATACACACACACACACACACATACATATATATATATATATATATATATATATATATATACACCTAGAAAATGAAATGGAAAGAGCAGCTGACAAATCACGCGACACTCGTACAAGAGAATTAAACTAATTTCCTATGGTACATGATTTTTTTGCATTTCCTATTTGTAATTTGGTTTTTAACAAAATACGAATCATGCTGAGTCGGTTGTTACTAGAAAATTGGGTTGGATATCTGATTTATTTGTTGCCATCTCTCTTTGATCGAAGTTCAAATCCTTTTGCTTTGGACAACATTGTTTCTGAACACTGAAATATGTGTCTGGTGGAGCATGCGCACTGCTTTAATTTTCACCCTTTACGAATCTCCCGCATTTTTAATTTACTGCATACTACCTACACTACTGCCCTTTGTATACAAGCATCATAAAATTGGATGCAGAATACATTTGGCATCAACACAGATAAAAACGCTTCGATATTTTTCACTTCGTCCTTGCTGTGGTGATTCTGGACAGCCACTTCCACTTTTAATAGGGAACGTGGGTAACAGGACAGCCACTTCCACTTTTAATAGGGAACGTGGGTAACAAAACTGTTAACTTCTCCTGCTTCTGTCCACCTGTTATATGGTCATTTTATGATAGTCTGCTTCCAAACACATAACACCTATTGTGCACCTACTACAGATTGTTTGGCTGGCTACGTTGTGTAGGTTTCAACCAGACATGTTTCTGAATTTCGAGCACGGCCTTTTGTCTCATTTCAGTAGGATTCTGTATTCTATTCTGTTAACTAAAACTTTAGGCTTTGCTAAGTTTCCTTCGATACTTCTTGGTTCGAAGTCTTGCCTCCAAAATCTATTATGTGTGACATTCGACTGTAAATATGATTCAGCTTTTTGTGTTTCACTAAAGACTTTGAGCAGCAAGGTATTTTTAAGGCCTCTCCAACGGCCGACAGCAATAAGTTCTACCACTAACCAACAAGAACGAACATAAATGAAGATTATTTGATAATATTTTATGCCAAGCTTTTTTTTTTTATTTCTTCTCCTTTTCCATAAACCAACTTTCAGAATCTACTGTAAGCTTACATGCTTTACAATCAAACTCTCTATTAATAACATGATCAGCATTAAAATCATTCTGAGCAAACATGGTTGGTGAAGCAATATTTAGACTCTCTGCAAACTCATGTCATGTTATTCCATGCCTCACTACCATAAAGTGAAGTGGACAAGGTTTTGTATGAAGAGGTTGATAATTTTTCTTTCCTTATTTTTGTCGATATTCAACGCATTTCTGGGAATACTGTAATCGATTGACTAATTCTAAAAGTTAGTTACAACACAGCTGATGTATGTGAAACGTCGTATCAAATAAGCCTTCCAATAATCTATGCTATTATTTATCGTTATTTTATGCGTAAGTTTTAGGAATATATGTATCAGAAAAACGTTGTTATTCAAATGTTTCAGACTGTGAACTATATTACATACAGCTTTAGTATACTGCATAACGTATCATCAGTTATGGTAACTCGCTGACTGAAACATGATCTGACCAGCTATTAATAACATATTGACAAGTTAGCAGGTTCTGCTTAATTATATTATGGGAAGCGGGTTGTCGATGTGAAGTTGATATTGTAAACTTACTGATGTATAGTTGATTACATTTTGTTTAAATAGTTGCTATTTTCAGATTAGTATTCTCGCTTTCTCCAAGCTTACAACTTGCAATATTTTCTTTCGCTCACTGTATCATATATCTATCTATCTATCTATCTATCTATCTATCTATCTATCTATCTATCTATCTATCTATCTATCTATCTATCTATCTATCTATCTATCTATCTATCTATCTATTTCTTACGCCTTTGATGATGCGCAGACACGCGCTGAGACTGCGACATCTCTGGCTCTATGTAGACGACGGTGAACAGGTGTGGTCGCCGTTTGTGAGGCACGCTTTCCCGCAGCTCGTCTCCATGACCGAACTGCAGTCGTGGATCAAAAAGAGGCCGAGGAAGGGCGAATGGCACCGCGAGTGTCGCGTTGCTCTCAAGCAACTCTGCCGTCCTGGGTCGACCTTAAGTGACTTCAACACAACCAAAGCATTCTATAGGGGTTTAGTGGAGGGGAGGTACGACGACGAGCTCGGGGCGAACCTGGACGTCGACGAGGAGTACCTGACCCGCCTGTTCGGGACGACTTTCGGGCCAGGGCCCATGGACAACTTCCAGAGATCCCTGGCCTGGCAGTGCTACCGAGAAGCGCTACCCGTTTGGGATAAGCTCTACAGACACGGCTCGAGAAACACGGGGCCGACCTGCCCGAGATGCGGTCAGAGCGACGAAACCGTTCTGCACGCACTCGTTCAGTGTCCAACAATTTCCGACCTGTGGGCTTATGTCGAACAACTGCTGTCAAGTGTGGGACGAGTCGGTTTATCAGCTGAGTCTATCGTCAATATTGTCACGCCTCCTTCCTTCAACGGGAAGGAAGAGCTATTTTCATCATCCTTGTGGCTATGGCGAAAGAATGTATCTGGTGGACGCGTCTGAAAGGATTGGAGACAAACACTTTCCTCTCTGGTCAATCTCTCATCAACTTCTTCAAGTACCACTTGAAAAGGAAAGTGAGAGTAGAGAGGCAAGTTTTGTCTAGCGAATGTTTTAAAAAAAGATGGGTGAATGTAGCAAGAATGGCACGTATGAATGACGAAGCCACCTTGAGCATAGTCATATGAACCCAGAAATCGAAAACAGAGAGTTGCTTATTTGCAAAAAAAAAAAAAAAAAAAGAAATATAAAATGTGACTTCATTGACCGAGGTTACCGTGGTCTTTTCCGTAGGCTTTTCTTTCCACGGGTAAACCTCACCTGTCCTCCCCTTTACACTTCATATTGACATTTCTGTGATAACGATCCCTATTGATCAATTTTTTTTCCTCTTCCCCATTTTTTTTTTTTTTTTTTAACCCCCCCTTCTTTTTGTCCTCTTTCTCTCCTTTTACGATCCCTTTTGATCGAAACTCCCCCTTCCTTTTTTTTTTTTTTTCTTTCTTTTTTTTTAAACCTTCAAAAGAAAAGCTCTACCTTGTAATTTGTTCTATCTGTGTGCAGCCCTGTGTGGCTAATAAAGAAACATATTTCTTACGCCTTTATTCTCTTTTTTTTTTTGATTGTGTACACCTGATACGGATCTAATTATAGCAAAGTGAAAGATGGACGGTGTCAACAAAATAAGTCTTAGTTTCACAAAGACAGTGATTTCACAAGTAGAGAGTATATCCAATCCTTTTTCGTCTTCGTATAAGTACATATATCTAAGTACATGCACACGTACATACATATACACATATACACACATGCGTACACATATATCTATACGTGTATGTGTGTGTGTATATATATATATATATATATATATATATATATTATATATATATATATATATATTATTAAGCAAGAAATGGAGAGATTTAATAGATGAAATTAATTATTAATTAATTAACTAATAAATACATTGCCTACAATTGTTCAATTCACGCTCAATACAAATTACAAAACCTATAATAAAATATGTTTGCTTTTTGCAGATTTTGAGTGGAATATCATCAGGGCCAAGGACAGTACAGAAGTTAAAAGTTGATTGGTTGAGACATTCTAACAGACTAAGTAAATGAAAGTATGTTTAGTTACTTGCTTAATGATATTGGATATTTATAACATATTTATTAAAGAGATATCGCTTCACAGTATAATATATTAAACCAGTGTAACTTGGATGGAACCATCCCTATAAGAGGTTTATGTCCTCAATTGACTGTATATATATATATGTATATATATATATATATATATAATATATATATATATATATATATATATATATATTATTAAGCAAGAAATGGAGAGATTTAATAGATGAAATTAATTAATTAATTAATTAACTAATAAATAACATTGCCTACAATTGTTTCAATTCACGCTCAATACAAATTACAAAACCTATAATAAAATATGTTTGCTTTTTGCAGATTTTGAGTGGAATATCATCAGGGCCAAAGGACAGTACAGAAGTTAAAAGTTGATTGGTTGAGACATTCTAACAGACTAAGTAAATGAAAGTATGTTTAGTTACTTGCTTAATGATATTGGATATTTATAACATATTTATTAAAGAGATATCGCTTCACAGTATAATATATTAAACCAGTGTAACTTGGATGGAACCATCCCTATAAGAGGTTTATGTCCTCAATTGACTGTATATATATATATGTATATATATATATATATATATAATATATATATATATATATATTATATGTGTGTGTGATGGGGGTACAAGCATAGACACAAAGACTCACACATAGATATGTATGTATATGTTTTTTTCTCTCCTTCTTTCTGTGTGTCTTCTCTGTGTATCTTTCTGTTGAAGAGCGTAGGCTCGAACGTTAAAGACTTGTTTTATTTATATTTCCTGAGTGCCATACTAATACAATTGTTTGTTTGTATTCCACCTGCCTTCGTCTTTTGTTTATTTCCGTAAACCTGCCTCGTCTTTTGTCTATTTTCATAAAGCTTCCCGTTATATATATATATATATATATATAATATATATATATATATATATATATATATATATAATATATATAAACCTAGATAAACTTAGATATGTTTCGACCAAAGATTGGTCCAGGCCATGTCTAACTTAATAGCACCACCTGATAGGATTATTTGAATCCTGTTTAAGTCAAGTTTTGTTTATGGTCCATTCAAGTAGTGAGTTTTTGTTGGGTGAGTTGTATCCAATTATGGGTGGCTTATCTGGTATTTCTTGAAGGAATCTATCCAGACTCCGTTTAAAGTTGATGGGATCCTTTTCCTCTTTGATCTCTTTCGGGACAATGTTAAATAGGGCAGGGCCTGTTGAGGAAAAGAAATTATGTTGCAGTGTACATGTATGCTGTGATCTTGAATTGGGCAGGGGACGTATGGACCGTGGTCCCAGTCTTTGATGAACCTTGAAGCTAATGTTCAGATCGTTTGGGCAAAGTTGGCGGTATATTCTCCACATCGTACAAATGATGTACCGCTCACGGCGACGCTGGAGAAAGTAGAGTTTCAAGGCTTTAAGGCGATTCCAATAATCGAGAGCAGCCATGCCTTCAATTCGTTTAGTGAGTGCCCTCTGGGGTGATTCAATCCTCGTGATGTTTCGTCTTGTATGGGGAGACCACAGTAGGCAGCAGTATTCGAGGTGTGGCCGTACAAAGGAGGAGAAAGTGGTATGATGACACCTTGTTCTCTGGACCGGAAAGTTCTTAAGATCCAGGAACTCATCCTACGAGCTATATCGACCTTCTTGTTGATGTGTGCACTCCAACTGAGATCGTCATCAACAATTACACCCAGGTCTCTGATAATGTTAGAGGCTGTGAGCGGTTCCCTTGAAGGAAGAGAGTATGGCTGTTTTAGTGAGGAATTTCTTCCAAAATGCATCAGCTCAAATTTTACCTCGTTCAGTTGCATTTTGTTTCTGTCTGCCCATTGACTCACAGCATATAGATCAGACTGGAGTTGAGTTCGGTCTGCTTTTTCATTGACGATTTGCTGGAGCTTAGTGTCATCAGCAAATATTTTCACTTTGCAGTAATGTACGACACTGGAAAGGTCGTTTATGTAAATTATGAAGAGTAGCGGACCCAAGACAGTCCCCTGGGGGACACCGCTGGTGACTTTTGCTGGGCTTGAGTGGACTCCATCAACTACTATATATATATATACGACAAGCTTCTTTCAGTTTCCGTCTAGCAAATCCACTCACAAGGCTTTGGTCGGCCCCGTGCTATAGTAGAAAACATTTACCCAAGGTGTCACGTAGTGGGACTGGACCCTGAAACCATGTGGCTTCTTACCACACAGGCACACCTGTGTGCGTGACACTGGAGCCACAAATTCGTGAAAGAATACTTAATAGACGTAGCAAAGTTTATTTATTCATAAGAACTTTTTTGTGGCTGCCCATGTAACGTAAAACGACATTACTAACGTGCAAAGGAGAAGAACTAAAACATAAAAGTATTACGAAGTAACAAGTAAGTTCAAAGTTAGGTAGGATTCGCAATGTACAAAAAGGAATGGAGCGTTTTTTTATCGCATTTGCGGCCTAACAAAAATAAATTATAAATTTAAATAAAAAGAATTCGACAATAATACGTAAACTATTCCCGCGACATACTTCTTTGCTACGCTGAGTTTTCATTTTGTGATATACTTTTTGAATGTTTCACAGCTTAAGTTAGAGACTATACGTCTGTATTGGAACGTTAATTTTGAATGTTGTGAAACTGCCGTTATTTTTTATTGCTTTTGATTTTTTTTTTTGTGAGTTGTTGTTGATTATAAATAAAGATTTCGGAAGATTTCTCTGGAAATGATCATCCTATGGAAAATGAAAAGCAGATACGTACTGTGTACTTGAAATAGGTTTGTGCTTGGTATATCTGTTTGTGTGTAAAGATTAGAGGATATCAACCATATAATCTGCTAATTTTGGTTTCCAGAGCATGCAGGTAAGCTGTCATTGCATGTCGCTATATCGTATACACGTGTGTGTGTGTGTGTGTATGTGTGTGTGTGTGTGTGTGTGTGTGTGTGTGTGTGTGTGTGTGTGTGTACGTGTCTGTGCGTGCATATATGTATGTATGTGTTTTCAGCACTGCCTGGCTGGATGATGGATGGATGGATGGATTGAAGAGAGTGGTTTTAAAGACAAAATACATTACATGCAACACATATATATATATATATATATATATATATATATATATACATATATATTATTTTTTTATTTCATCTAGTTTCAGCTCACGAGCTGTGGCCATGCTGGGGCACCGCCATATATAGATATATACACACACACATATACATACATAAATAGATACACATCTACGTATGTGTGTGTATGAGAGAGAGCGTGTGTGTGTGTGCGTGTACAGCGTATGGCTTTCCTTTTTATTTATTTTTATTTTTTATTATTTTTTTTTTTGTATTAAAAGCAGAACTGTGCAGTATTTTCTTAGGGATTTTTGCATTGTTCCTTATTAGTCTTTTATATTTTGTTTGGAACAATAAAGTTCTTAGCTTCATTCATGCTTCTGAAAACTCCTCGTTTTATCTTCTGCAAGAAGTGGTTGTTAGTGTTGTTCTATTATTACCATTTTCATTGCAGACCAAAAGGCACAACAACGATAATGTTGCGTCTGTTTCAGATTCATCGTCGCTGAATTTGAATTTTCTTTGTCTATCAACGTCAAGTACCTTTCAACCATCAGAGAATAGTTCACCCATACTGACTGGTCAGAATTTGTTGCTAAGTTGCACTATATCTGTGTTAAGTTTGGATTTTGCTATTAATATGGTTTCCACAAACCAGTCTTTTACGTTTTATGCGAATTCTAAATAAGAAAATCGTTCTATCAACTGTATGTGTGTTGTTGAAGTAAGGTTTCTTGTTTCAAATGCGTGGTCAACCGGTATGTTAGTGTGATACTTGAACATCCAATATAGCTTCAGAGTGAAGATGGATTTTACAACCTTTTCTGATTATACATACATTAGTTTATCCGGTGGCTTGCTGATCTATAGTCTGTTTGTTTATGAGATATTAAAAGAAAAACATAAATACTTTGTCGGTAATAAACATTAGTTTTTAATATGTGTATGTGAGTGTGTGTGTGTGTGTGTATGTGTGTGTGTGTGAATGAGTGAACGTGTGTGTATGTGTGTGTATGTGTGTGTATGTGTGCGTGTGTGTGATTTGGGGGGATTAATGGTTAATTAGTGTATTGAGTAAAGCACATTCACAGTTTGGGCTACCTGATGTCATCCACAGTTGGGATATATTTCCACTGGATCTACGACAGACAGAAAGATAGATAGATAGATAGATAGATAGATAGATAGATAGATAGATAGATAGATAGATAAACTTCCACGCACAGATGCTTGCGCGCACACAGACACACTGTTGGAAGCCTTGTCTATTTTGTTCTTTATCCCAGACCATCTTTAATCCTCGAAAGCTGTTACATGGACACTCAATGTTCATTACCCTTCATTTATGCATATCAGAAACTATGGGTGGAAGGAGGGAAGAGACCATAGTCTTAATTTAGACACAGTCTAAGACACACTGACCGAAACCGAGCTAAGTTTCTATCATATAATGTATCCTTTATTACTTATTCAGTGCTTTATTTTTTTCAGTTGTTTACACGTAATTCCCTGTGACCTACACATACCCTAGACATATGTTTAACCTTCTGCTAACGTTAAAAATTATTAGTATTGCTCAATAATAAAGTAAATTTTCTCGTGTCCGTACCACTGGGACTGGAGGGTTGCCGGATTAATGAGTTATTCGGATATCTGATTATCACGTCTTAAATTATCATTTCATCATACGAAGCTCATTAAAACTCTCTCTCTATATATATATACATCAGTAATAACACTGCAATTCTGAATATAGTCGAAATGAGAGAAATAAGAAAAAATAAAGATATAATTTAAATAGAGAAATTTTATTCATCTAATACAATTCAAGAACTGTAAATGCAGTAAATTATAATGTACTGTATTTTGAGAAGCAATGATTCATTTTTAGATATAATAGAAATTTTCTTTTCTTTAGTGATAGAGGGAGTTTACTACATGTAGTTACATAGAACACTGCTTGAATCAGAATAACGGAAATGTGTTCAAAATAGATAAATCTACAGGTATTTATTCAAATGTCTTAGTTGCAGTGGTTGTAAATGATTTGAAAACATGTTATCGCTCTGTTGAATAACTATAAACGTAACTGAGAATTCTCCTACAGAATTCTCTTACAAATCTCGTTAAAAAGGTTGCATCCTTATTTTACATTTGCCTAAATCAGTATTTTTTCTCGCCCTTTTCAAGCTTAGCCAAACTCATGGGCCCGGTTTCCTGGTTTCTGTGGCGTATGTGCCCCTCCCCCAGCTGGGTGGGACGCCAGTCCATCGCAGCGTTACTCAAGAAACAGGAAGAGTGAGAGAAAGTTGTGGCGAAAGAATACAACAGGTGTCGCCACCAACCCCTGCTGGAGCTTTGTTGAACTTTTAGGTGTTTCTGCTCAATAAACACATACAACGCCCGCTCTGGAGATCGAAATCGCGATCCTCCGACTGCGAGTCCGCTGCCCTAACCACTGGGCCATTGCGCCTCCACAAATGCGCCCTTTTAAAGCTTAGCCAGGCTCATGGGCCCGGTTTCCCGGTTTAAATGGCGTATGTGTTCCTAAGCTGGACGGGACGCCAGTCCATCGCAGCGTTACTCATTTTTGCCAGCTGAGTGGACTGGAGCAACGTGAAATGAAGTGTTTTGCTCATGAACACAACGCGTCGCCCGGTCCAGGAATCGAAACCACAATCTTACGATCATGATGCTGACACCCTAATCACTAAGCCACGCGCCTCCACAAATCAGTATAGTTTAAATAATTTTAAATGTTAGTGAATTATAAGATATAACGCTCACTGTCTTCATGATTTACATATAATCAGTTAAATCTATATGTACTTAATTGAATAGTATGTATTCATATTAAAAACATAAATCAGAGGAATGTTACAGGCATTCTGATTTACGCTATGTTGTTCTATATAAAAGTATACTGTATGATTAACTCCGTGGCCGACTAACCCACTATATGCAGATCAGGAAGACTAGTAACACTATCTACTGATAAGCAACTGATATTTATAGCAATTTAAATTACTAGTACACGGGAGAGCCGATGAATAGTAGTACATTTTCCCTCATGAGAGAATAATCATCTTCAGTAGAAGTTTGTAACAAGATTTTCACTCACATTTTTGTTTGAGTAACATTTTGCTTACCTAGAAAGTCATCGGTGAATCCGCACGCTAAATGCTTAATATTCCAGGGTGGTCACCGGCGAATCCTAATGGTGATATTTTTATGGTGCTTCACATTGCTGTGGTTCAAACTACATCGTTTTCATTTTTGGTAATGTACAGAACAAATGTTTCTTTGTATTTCTCGGATGCTTTTGAACTTGAATCAAATAGACGCTGAAATAAAACCTAAGAAGTGTGCAAGCTACCCTCCGTGAAAATGTTATTGTGAAAAGAAGCCATTAAAGCTTATATTACTATATACATTGAAATAATCTGTAGAAAAAAAAATCACAAATAAATGAAAAAAATTCATAAACTGAGATATAATCGATATATTTTGGCAATTTGTAATACGTAGTGTTACAAGACGGTGAGCTGGCAGAATCGTTAGCACGCCGGGCAAAGTACTTAGCAGCATTTTGTCCGTCCTTAGGTTTTGAGTTCAAATTCCGCCAAGGTCGACTTAGCTTTTCATCCTTTCGAAGTCAATAAAATAAAGAGCAATTGAGCTCTGGGGTCGATGTAACTGACTTAGCCCCTCTCCCTATATTACTGTCCTTGTGCCAAAATTTGAAACCATTAAGTAGTATTACCGGTATCTCCCGCTGTATAGAATGAATATGATATTCGTTCTGTATCGCAAGTACCGGGAGTGTCACCGGTGATAGTCATGCTGTAAAACGATGTGATTGGTTTTATGTAGTGAACTGCAACATAACTTTTACCTTTTACTTGCTTCAGTCATTAGACGACGGCTATGCAGGGGCACCACATTGAAGGATTTAGTCGAATAGATCTAACTGCTTATTTTTCAACCTGACACTTATTCTATCGATCTTTCGCCGAACTGCTAAGTTATGCGGACGCAAACAAACCAGTACCGGTCGCCTAGAGGTTGTAGCGGACAAACACAATCACACACGCGCACTCACATACACACTCACACGTATATACAGACATACATACACGCGTGCACACACACACATATACATGTTTCTTTCAGTTTCCATCTACGACATCCACCCACAAGGCTTTTATTGAGCTGGTGATTTAGTAGAAGACTAGAAGTTGCCCAAGATGTCAAACATCGGGAATGGACCCGAAAGTATATGGTTGGAAAGCAAGCTTCTTACCACACATCTAGGCCAAAAAAAAATCATAATTCATATCAAAATTATACCATTGGTGCAAGAAAACATATGGCAAAATTACTTAAGAGAAAGATAGGATGTTTTCACATTGTCTGCAATCTTCACTGCAAAAGCTTTCAAATAAAGGAACTGAAGGGTTACCTAGAGCATACGTGCTTCAGGTAATTCCAATTTACGCAGTGTTCTACATACATATATAGTAGTTAAGAACACCACGCTGCATTAATTCATTCAAAAATATATATACTTCAGGTCGTTTGAAGATCTAGCAGTAACAAAATGTTTCGCTGATGACGTCTACTAATATTGAAGCAATGCCGGAATTGTTACTTTGCTATTAAGGCAAGACTCACTCCCCTTAGATTCTATGTTTAATTAATTTAAACTAATTAGAAGCTGGAGCTTGGACACCTTGGCTTATTTACATAATATGATTTCGATCGATTCCAGTAGAATAGAGATATAGTTGTTTGGTGCTAAACATAACGAATGAAAAATTACATTTCCTTGGATTGACTTGATTTCATTTCAATTTATATCTGTATAGTAGTTGTTTTATTTGTTGTTGTTGTTGTTGATCTTCTTCTTCTTCTTCTTCTTCTTCTTCTTCTTCTTCTTCTTCTTCTTCTTCTTCTTCTTCTTCTTCTCCTTCTTCTTCTCCTTTCTTTTTCTGTTTTTCGTTTCTTCTTCAGCCCCATTCTTCTCTTCCTCCACCTTCTCATTTTTTCTGCTAATTCTTCTTCTCCTTTCCCCTTCATTATCATCGTCATCATTATCTTCTTCTTCTTCTTCTTCTTCTTCTTCTTCTTCTTCTTCTTCTTCTGCTTTTTGTTTCTTCCTCCGCCCCATTTCTCCACCTTCTCCTTTTCCTTCATTATCATCGTCATCATTATCTTCTTCTTCTTCTTCTTCTTCTTCTTCTTCTTCTTCTTCTTCTTTCTTCTTCTTCTCCTCCTCCTTCTTCTTCTTCTTCTACTACTACTACTACTACCATCGCCACCACCACCACCACCAATATCGCTACTTCTTTTCCTTCTTGTTATCACCGTTATTGTTATTTTTCCTCTTTGCTTTACATTTCCGTTTACTCCCTGTCTTACTAACTAGCTCAGCTTCTTTCCCTTTTCGTCTTTCATCAAACAAATATACTTTTGTCTTTAACGATGATTATCGATTCAACGAAAGTTGGCAATAAGTCTAGTAAACACTGCGTTTTGACTGATTAATCGTGACCTCGGGAATACTTAATACAAATAACCGTAATCTCTAAGTAAGTTTGCGTTTTGTTTACCGAAGATGGTTCGGCGGAAGTGAAATGTTCTATGTATCTGTCTATGTAGCTAAATTGAGCGCAAATATTCCCTATTACAGTCATCAACATATATAACCCACCCAAACACACATATACGCAACACACACATACACACACACACAAACGAACACAGATGCATACACTTACACACAGCGAGCATATATGCATGTACTCTTACAAAAGAAAGATAAATAGAGAGTGACAGAGAAATAGATAAACACAAATATATATATATATATATATATATATTTATGTATGTATGTATATATGTATGTGTATATATGTAATATAGGTTTTTATATGTATACAAATGTGTGTATGTGTATAATATATATATATATATATATATATATGTTTTCATATATATGCGCATTTATAATATATATTTATACATATATATACTATATATATATATATATATATAATATATATATATAGCATATACATACATATCAATATATAGTGTGTGTGTGTAAAGCGGTGTTCCAGCATGGCCGCAGTCAAATGACTGAAACAAGTAAAAGAATGAAAGAACATATATAATACTATATATATATATATATATATATATATATATATATATTCATGCGTACACAAACACTCACACTCACACACAGATATTTGAATGCACGTATGCAGGTACGTATAAGAGAGTGAGAAAAAGACAAAGAGAGCTGGGTAAATGAATTTTTTTTAAAATCATGATCCATTTTCATGCTTCAGATTTGTTTAGAGTGATAAATAATTTTATTGAAAAACCAATGAGCAAAGGAGAATATAAGGTAAAAAAATATGGGACAGAAAGCAATTTAAAGAATAAATAATGAAGTACGTAACATAGACGTGGAACAAAGCTTAAATTCCATACTTTGCTCAGTAATCTACTGTGAGATGGAGCTTATATTTCGCACTTGCATTGCTTTCATATAATTATAGTTATCATAAAATGGAAACGTGGCTATATAAAAACAATAAGAGTGGAGTCGATCTGTCTTCACATCGAAGTAGCTTTTTATGTCTATAAATATAGATACATGGATATATCATATATATATACATACATACATATATATATATATATATAATATGTATATATGTATGTATACACACAAACTTATATATATACATATATATATGTATGTATATATGTATATATATATAGTGACGCATATTTGCCATTTGAATATGGCTAACCCCTAAGGTGGATGCTACTGTAGTTTGTAGCCCCAGGAAGATATCTCCTCCAGTGGCTACAGATAGTGTGTCTATAGCCAGCTGGAGGAGATATCTTCCTGGGGCTACAAACTACAGTAGCATCCACCCTTAGGGGTTAGCCATATTCAAATAGCAAATATGCGTCACGATGTGTTACCGCTGAGATTTATCATTGTTATATATATATATGTATGCATGCATGTATGTATGTATGTATGTATGTATGTATGTATGTATGTATGTATGTATGTATGTACGTATGTATATTTTGTTTCGAATTTGTGTGAATGTGAATAGAAAAATATATCAGTTGAATAAAGTTAAAACATGGTCTGGTTTTCACGTTTTTTATTATAGTATTTTAGCATCAAAAAAATATTTTGTGATGCTCATAAAGTTATATTACCGCTTTCATACATAGTGTAATCATCAAAGTTCAAATGTGCTTAACTGACAATTGAGTTCTTGACAATTTTAGTTCCTCTTAGAACGCTCCAACAAGTTGGGTTTTTTTTTAGAATATATGCATCTCAAACATCACGGTTTGCTAGGCGTACCGACATTCTGTAATTTGGGATAGTTTTTGATCCACATCATTCACTGGTTGTAATACTATTGCTGTCATTTCCGTTCAGAACAGGACTAAACGTTTTAATAAACTGCTTTTCTTTTATCTTTCTTCCAACCTCACTTGTGTCATGTAATTTGTAGAAAGGAAAAATTGGTAACATTTTCTGACCACAAGTCTCTATATGTTCGCTCAATGAAATTTGGCGAACATTGATGTTCTGGATTTGGGGTCTGTGGACTCGCGAGCGTTTCGATACTCGCCTATATATAATTCTTCGCAACTTGGGCATTTAATACGGTAGATCAAATACCGAGGGATATCAAGTTAACATCCTGAAGAGATTGTACCGTTTTATAATAGGGTAGCATTTGCAACAATTACAAATCGGTGGAACACGTGTTGGTCTTAAAAGGTAGAATATGATTATAGAATTAAAGGCGATGCTATTGCTACTTCTGAGTAATCTATGCTTTTTAATATTGCCAACATATATATATGTATGTGTATGTATATATTTATGTATTGTATGTATGTATGTATGTATGTATGTATGTATGTATGTATGTATGCATGCATGCATGTATGTATGTATGTATGTATATATATATATATATATAATGTGTGTGTGTGTGTGTGTGTGTATATATATTTATGCATGTATATATATATATGTATGTATATATATAACGTTTCGAGCCTAAGCTCTTCCACAGAAAGAAACAAGGAGACAAAGAAAAGAATGTGTAGTAGCTAGCGATCTATCAATATGTATATATATATATATATATACAAACATAAATATATATATATACATACACACACACACACACACACACACACACACACATATATATATATATATATATATATATATATATATATATAAAGTAACAAACTGAGGATAAGAAATCATTCAAAGGAAAGCATATAAATATTGGTATAATTCAATAATAAAGATAAATTAAATATAGAAATATTCTACTGACATTCAAAAACCTATTTTTATTACAATATTAAATTAAATACTATGAATTTAATATATAACATAACATAATATTATAGAAATAATTATAAAAACCGTAAAGTCCAACAAATTGTTTCGACTTATATATATTTCCTTCTGATATATATAATCACAGTTCAATTTTATATAAATCACTTCAGGGTCAATCGGTTCAGAAAGACGAAATCCCGTTTGGAAAGGACGCCTGGCGTATTAACGACTCTGCCAG